>NC_057799.1:205815173-205827827 GCF_018294505.1 Triticum aestivum
TCTCTTGGGCATGCACACATCTCTTCCCCCACTCTCTAGCTAGGTCTCCCGGCATCCCTCTTTCCCAAGCACACGCACTATGTAGAGTGTATCTTTCCCATACACACAAAACGTTGCCCCCAAACGTCTATCTCCCTAGTTATGTGGTTCTCGCACTCTCAGCTCACACACCACCCCCACTTCAAAACAATCACACTTTGTCTCTTTATGCACCACTCTCCTCTTTCTATCTCTCCCACATGCGGACCCGCCTGAGCTCCTCCCTGTATACATATATGTCGTGACTCTTTCCATAGCTCCCTAATGTATCATCGTTCTCGATCTCGCACATTGTTCTCTACACTATCTATTCTAGATCTCTCATGAAGTCCCTATCACACACACGATGACTCGCTTCCTTGCGTCTCCGTACATAGGCCAATTTCAAACAACATCAACTTTGTCTCCCTATCTATACGCCATTTATGGACACAAACGCCCCCTCTCTTCCTCTCTCTCTCTCTCTGCGTCGCTAGCTCTCTCTCTCTCTCTCTCTCTCTCGCTCTCACACCCCTCTCCCACACACAATCAATGTCTCTTCCAAATAGTCTGCTCCCCCCGCCCGCACCCATGCTATCCCGCTACTACACATGTCAGACCATTCCCCCTTCCCTGATACTAGGTTTACATCATTAGTGGTCTCTCTACTCCACATACACACACTCCCTCTCACACACAAATGCGTGCACAAACACACACAGACATGCACAAACACCCATTAATCTGGATCCTCATCTCTCCCCATGTCCGCATGTGTATCTCACACACTCACTCTCTAATTATGTATATGTGTCTCCACGTTACACAACACAAAGCCCCATGTACATGTCTCTCTCTATCCTCCACACACATAGACACAAAGAATCTGTTATCATTGCCTCAGTCTCTAGACATATCACACACATACACTGTCTCTCTCTCTCTCTCTCTCGCAAACACGCTCAACAAGGGTTTCCCCGTGAATAACTTACCCTCTATTCATCAACAGTCGTGGCAGTACGGCGAACACGAGATGTGAAAAACAATAAATCTACGCGTGCTTAGACCACCTACTATGACTACTAGGACTAGAGCAAGCCAAAAAGCGCGCCACCATCACCCCCTCCTTATCGGCGACGGGAAAACCTTTGTATTACACAGTCGAGAAGTCATTGTGCTAAGGCCACACATGCTGAGGCGTTGAATAGAATGTATATGCTAGTTTATGGAAACAAGTATTGATAATACGTTTGTATCTCCATACTTATATTTCTTCTCTTATAAAAAATCGAGTTGGTGATGATGGTACGTGTGCCATCTTGCAATATAGACCATCCGATCTATATCTGATTGATGGAAATTAAACTAAAAGATACCTGCACCCCTCTCCACATTTGCAGAAAAGGCCTTCCCTCGTTCATCGTTATCTCCAACAACCTCATTGTTGAGCAATTAAGAAAGGAAGCCTCTGGAACAAACTGGCCTGGTGGCCACTGCCGGCGTCGTCAATCCCCATGCCTCCGCTCAGTCCGACCACCAATCACCACCACGCCTCACTCCTCTTCACCTTATCTCCTATTTCTCGAGATATCATTAGTTTTTACACATGGGATTACTCCCGCATGGGTCAATCACAATGAGTGTTTTTATAAAAAAAATGCATGTTGATGTTCCGTGCAATGCACGGATCTTGCTAGTACTCCTACAGAAGACTAAGTTGGTGATGATGGTGTGTCTGCCATCCGTCGTTTGTGACCATTAGATCTACATCTAACGACTGTGAGGTAAGTTGTTGCCTTTTCTCACAAACATCCCACTTGTCTACCAATTTGCAGAAAAACCCATAATTAGTATCTTAAAACCAACCACATCCCTCCCTGACCTCACCAAAACAGCCCAAGGAATATATTCTAATTGAAACATAATATATCTCTAGTGATATATGTATATGAAAATTAGAGTGTTTTGTATCAAGTTTGTGAATAAGTATTATTCTAATTATGATTCGTTGCAACGCACATGAACATTGCTAGTATTTCCAACTATGCAATTTTTTCCCTAGTATTCCATAGTTTCGAGTTTTCCATCAAGATATTAGTCACTCATGGTTGATATTAACTTTCAATCATGTACACGTATGCACTATGTTACTAGCCTTGCTTATTGGGTTCCAAAGCTTAACTTTCACTCCTACTAACAATATGTAGAGTATTTAACAAAAAACTACCACTTTCAACCAGCCCTAGGAAGAATCTATTGTACAAAAATAGCAAAGACATACCCAGAATTTCTTAATCCAAAGCAAAAACTACTACCTACCGATTAGGTTAGTTTAAACCCATTTATGACAGGGTTGGCCCACATGTCCGTGCTGACGAGGCAGCTTAAACCAACACATTTTGTTTGACTGTTGACACGAGGGACCCACATCCGACCTTCTATCCTGTTATTCCCCCTTAAATCATTATTTTTCCTGAACATTACTTCAAACAGTACTGATGCGTGTTCGTCAGTTGGCCGCCACTCCGCCGGATAGGGCGGATGCCGCGCTGGCCTCTGCACGGGTTGGCAGGCTGGCCCGAGCGTGACTCACGAGCGAGCAAGCCGCCGCGCTAGCCTTCGCTCTAGCCAGATGGCTGGCCTTAGCGCGGCGCGCTCGAGCAAGCCGCCGCGCCGCCGTGCTAATCTAGCTAGCAAACCTTGCAGACAAGCAGCTGGACGGAGCTATCTTGGCTAGCTAGCGGGCGCGAGCGCCGGTCGGACTGGCATCCGGGGTGCCTCAAGATGGGCTCCACACCGCCGGCGGTTTTGACCTCGCCTTCTACCCGCGGTGGTAGCTGCGTCCCATGGCCGAGGATGACTAGGTGGACGGGCCGGAGGTAGGAGGTTACTCGGGGATTTTTGTGCAGACTGACATGTAGGTCCCACAAATCATAACACCTGGTCGAATAGAAGGCGTTGATTTAATGGGCGACATGGGCCCTATTTGGATACTCTAAGTCACAGGTTATATTCTAACCCTGAACTAACTCTAACCAAAGTGGTGTTTGGATGGCAGGGTTAGATTGACAACAAATGTATCCAAACAGGGCCATGGGTTGAAACGTGCCTATAACGGCACTTTGTAGAGTAGTCGTTTCTTGGTAGGGCTGTAAGAGCATGTACAATAGTTGATAAGGTACTCTTATCTTAAGTCTGCCACGTATGCAAGTGGTAGTAGTTTCTTGGCATTATTAGTGGTTTCTTGCATTATGAGGGGTTTCTTGTAAGGAACAATGTACTACTAGCGACAAAAGGAGATTCTAGGTTGCATTGTACTCCAACGAGTACTACTAGTGGTCGCGGGAGTGTATACCTCGTTTTGTGGGTTCGATCCCGGCCGAACGCACGGCGGCCTTTTCTTTAAATAGTAACTTCGCTGCGAGCCAATATTTTACATGGGTAGTTTGAGTTTTGAAGTCAAACGGACGTGTGGCACCACAATCTGGGTGCACTGGATAGCCTAGCCACGTGAACGGGTTTTCCTTCCCAGCATCTCGTGGCTCACGTGCTCGCCCTAGCCGCACCTCGCTTGCAGCTTCCTCATCAGCTAGTAGCATATTTAAACTAGCGCCTCCCAATTAAGCCCGAGGAGCCGGAAAAGCATGGCGGGGCATTGGGAACTGTGCAATATGGCTCTGTACGTAAAATGCTCTACTACTACTCTGTAGCTTGTGGCGTTGCACGCATGGACTTCACTCCATTATCGGCTCTACTATAAAAGAAATTCCTCTTGATGTGTTTTTTTAAAACGGAGGCAAAAGCATTGCTTCATCTCATTCATAGAGAAGGAACTACTAACAAAGTTCGACGAGATCCATTACACCTCCACAAATGGAAGCGAAAAGCCTAGTCTCGCTATACTCCCTCCTTTCCGGCTTATAGGGCTTATCTCAAAGTTTTAGTTTTTCCATTTTATAAGGCTCAATTTGGTTGTTTGCATTAAATCATTGCATGCAAGTATTAAGAGAAAATTGACCAATGCATGTGATTTATGCATGCATGCATTGCAATTAATGCATTGGTAAACATACTTTTTTGAGGAAAACAAGAGCATTAATTGGGTGCTTTTGCAAACTACAAAAAGTATTCCACCACTCACCATCTACCTTGCTTGGTGAGATTTTTGAATTGAGCCTTATAAACCGGAAAGGAGGGAGTATCAAATAACTCAAATGTTCTGCCCCCGCAGTAATCGTCGCTGATAAACAGGCTGCTAGTGTGTGCGTGAGAGGAGCGGCTGAGTAGGGCAGCTACGTGAGAGGAGCGGCTGAATAGAGCACCGAGAGTACCCACTAGGCCACTACGCAGGTGTTCTTTCCCTACATTGATAGTACAGCTATGGTTCTAGAGAACAGTAGTACCCTCCACTTCCAACTGTAGCTCCTTGGCCCTGAGATTCAAGAGTTCAAAACTGGTGCACTATACTAGAAGTACTGTACATCGCACTTCTAGTTGAGAAAGTAGTACTAGTACTGCTGCAGTACGAGTACGTACTCCTCCGCCACATAATGTAAGACGTTTTTTGACACTAGTTGGCGTGTACAAAAAATAGCAAAAACATACCCAAAATTTCTTAATCCACGCCAAAAACTACTAGCTACTGCCAAAAATTTCTTACTAGTGCTATTATTTATCGTATAATGCAATCCCATAACGTCCCATAATGCTAGTACTAGTAGTAAATAATAGCCTCACCCCTTCGCTAAGGCTAGCCATAGTAGGGATAACATAACCGGTAACATGCACTTGGGACTAGCAAACATGCTTATGTGGCACACAATTAAATAAGAGAGCGAGGCTTATAGTAACATAGGTAGATACTGTATCATGTTAAATGTTATGCTACTTTGTGTCATGCATGGCAATAAATATGGTAATCTATGATACTACTTTATGATACTATGCACTATGAAGGTAGTATCATATACTAGTATCATATGCATGATACTAGTATATGTTACTCCCCACTATGAGTAGCCTAAGGAACGATCTACAGTTCGAAGGGACGAGGCCCTGCGGTTACTACGCTCTTATCTCCTCCTCGCAAGTTCCCCTCTCCCCGAAGAGAAGGCAGTTCATCGCTGCTCCCATGGATTCGCCAGGCGGTTCTCCTCCTCGTTGAGGCTGGGAGACCTTGGACGACGATCCTCTGGGAGAAATCACACGCCGCTCCGATGTCCTCACCGCCGCAAGACTCGGTGCTTCCTGCACCAACTTTTTTAAGACGGTGCTTAAAATGGCTTGGGAAAAGGCCATGCTTGTTGGTCTTCCATGCGTTCTCGAGGAGAAGGTTCTTCTATGGGACAATCCTTCGAATAGTCCACCGCTCCCTAGCCATGGTTGCACGTTGACTCCGCTAGAGTTGCCGACGTTGAGAGGAAGTCGGATTTTGTCCGATGAGCAGGTCAGTAATGGAGTTTGATCATGTAGTACTTAGTTATTCCATTTCCATCCCGTAATTTCTCCGCTGCCCACCGTCTTATATATAGGTCTGGGTCGGTGCCAACGAAGATTGGCTTGCATACCTCCGGCCGGATACCACCATCATTTTGCACAACATCCACAACAGTGCGGCCGTTCCGGTAGACCCCTTCTCCACCATTGAGATCGACCTTCTGGACTGGCTGGGCTTGAATACGTATGATGATGCCTACATGAGATTGAAGAAGATAGCAATTGCGGACCCGCCGACAAAGCGACGTGGCTACAACGGTTACTATCTCATCGCGGTGTTCGACATAAGGATTGTCATCAATGCAAGAGGCAGTAACGCCAAAGGCTGGCGTATGTTGGCGGCGGCAGATTTGTACCCCTACACATTCGAAGACGCTGTGCGCCATCTAGGCCGCATCTTCGCGGTGACAAGCCAGGGGACTTGTTTCATCTGGTTGCCATCCTACAGTACGGGAGATTACAAACGGAATGCACAAACCATCATTTGCATCCCTAACGGTACTCCATTATTTTGCAGGGACCAGTCATCCCGCGATCAAAATAAGATCGCCGATCCTGGATGTGCATTTGCATCCGCGATTCGGTCTAACCTGGAACCTTGTAGCTGACTTTGGCATATTGGGATCTACTATCTTAGCAGTCGTTACCCATGGTACACCACTGGAATCAGCTTCTTTGCCGTCCGCCATGACGGACAACAAAGGCATAGATCACGGACGAAAACTTCTTTGCCCTCCGCTAGCGGACGGCAAACTGTCCGGATGAACGCGTGCCAGCAACGGCCTTCTTTGCCATCCGCTTCTTAGAAACGGACGGCAAAGGATTACGCCATCCGCCATCCGAGGCCAGCAGACGGCAAAGACAGCGGACGGCAGAGCGGTGGCGTGAGAGCCGTTAGGGGGTTAACGACGCTCTTTGCCGTCTGCCAGCGGACGACAAAGAGTCAAAGTTCTTTGCCGTCCGCTGACTGACGGCAAAGAGCCTAGCTAGGCAGCACTGGGAAGCTGCCACGTGTCCAGATATGCCGTCCGCCAGCACACGACAAAGATGTTTGAATCTTTGCCATCTGCTGGCAGACGGCATAGCTGGTCACTTTGCCGTCTGCCAGCGGACGACAAAATGACCAAATAGGCAGCCAGTGTTCCCAGTTTGCACAGGTGACTGCCACGTGTCCTCTTTGCCGTCTGCTAGCGGACGGCAAAGAGGCTATATATCCCCTGTTCCTATTTAAATCCCATTAGTTAGACATGGTTTCAAACACAAATATACATGCATACATATCCAACATATCCAACAGCATGTCCAACAACATATTTCATCCAATCCAACAACATAGTTCAACAAAGTCCAACATATCCATATATACATAACCAGAAACAAGTTTCCAACAACATATCCATATAGACATACATATCCAAACAAGTTTTCATAAATAACAAGGAAGGACCAGAAGAATAGTACACTCCATGAATCCAAGCTTCCTCATGTAAAGCAAATCTGCAAATTGCGAAAGATGAAAGTTAGAAGAAGAAGAAGAAGAAGACTAGTTAGAAGAAGAAGAAGACTAGTTAGAAGAAGAAGAAGAAGATTTTTTTCTTCTCTTTCTTTTTCTCCTCTCCTCTTCTTTATCTTCTTCTTCTTCTAACTAAGGTAGGTAAAAATGTCATTTTATTGCTAAGCTAGGTAAAAATGCTAAGTGTAGGTCATTTTAGACCTAAGGTAGGTAAATAGGTCATTTTGGAGCTTAGTAAGGTTATTATGTCATTTTCGAGGAAAATAAGCTAAGTCTATATCATTTTGGAGCTAACAAAGATTATCATGCCATTTTTTACCTAAGTATGCTAAGTATGTCATAAATGAATTGAATAAGCTAAGTATAGCTTATTTTTTATCTAACTTAGGTAATTTTGCCATTTAGGAGGAAAATAAGCTAAGTATCCATTTGTAAAGCAAAACACTAGAGAAAAATTACCCTCATCACAACAAATGTGATGAAGATCGCAACTAAGGTAACAATTGATCCAACAGCATAATGATACCAAGCATCATTATCAATGGCATATTTTCTAGTCTTCTTAAGCTTCAGGCGCATTGCATCCATCTTCAAGCGCATTGCATTCATCTTCATCTTGTGATCATCGATGGCATCGGCAACATACAACTCCAATGTCATCTTCTCTTCTTCAGTTCTTTTAATTTTTTCTTTCAAATACTCATTTTCTTTTTCAACTAAATTTAACTTGTTGACAGGAGGATCCGTTTCAAATTCCGGTTCACATACCTCCTAGATTAAAATATCTCTATGTCAACTTGATGGCCATAACTGTCATAAATGCGAAATGCAACAAATAGTTATGAAAGAGAATTTACCACATACGAATCATAAAGCGGGCGAGGGCCGACCGGGACGGAAATCAAGACCATGGCACTATGTACTACAAACAATCATACAAAGTAAGAAAATTATAAATACCAACTATATAAATCATACATTCATACAAATAACTATATAAATCAAGTACAACATAAAAATTTGAATACCTAATAATCATTATCGGTAATGACGTGCTCGTCATCATCATTAATAAAAGCATCATCATCATCACTATCGGTAATTACGTGCTCATCATCATCATTAATAAATGCATCATCATGTGGAAGGCCACCTGTACGTAATCGTTCAAGCATTGACAGGTCATCTGTAGCAGTAACTTCTTCTTCTTCCGGCTCTTCTTGTTCCGGCTCAGGGGTGAAGTCGGATTCACTATCGTTGTCTACTTCAATGTTCTGGGGTGGAATAGAGCGGTTCTTGAAACGTTTTTTGGAAATACGTGTTTCTTGGAAGAATTCTCCTTAGTCATATGTGTCTTGGTTAATGTGAGGTTCATAATCCTTTTCATTGGGGGGAGGTGGTCTAACACGTGGTGGCATTTCATAAACGACGTCCCAACCACTGAGATTTGGATCACTTTGACAGGCCCACGGTAGATAGAAAACTTGGGTTGCTTGTTGAGCCATAATATAGACATCGGCAACATCCAAATGGGTGCTTTGTTTGATTTCAACTAGCCCTATATGTTCATGAGTCCTTCTAGTCTCACTCGGCTAGAACCAATAACATTTGAAGACTACGACGTTTGGTGGGTTTTCACCATAGAATTCAAGTTCATAAATTGCTTCAACTCTTCCATAATACTCGATACCTCTTTCGCCTATAGCAGAGACACAACCATTTGTAGACTTTTGGTCGGCCATAGATAGCTCTTTGCCATAGGTACGAAAGCGATACCCGTTGATGTCGTATTTGTCAAATGAACGGACCTTATAGTCAAAACCATTAGCTACTTGTCTCAATTAGGCATCCATAATCTCTGAATTAGCCTACAAGTTTAATACGAAAGGATTGTTGCATTAGTCGCAAATTAGCCAAAGAAAAGAAAGTCTAATGGAAATTACTGTTTTTTTTGAACCAAGAGATGAAACCGGGATATTCGGCTCCTTGTTTTGCCAGAAGCTCATACTCTTCGACGGAATCCTTTTGGATCACCGCTCCATACGAGAATATGGCGACGTATCGACTACATCAAATATCCAGGAATAAGAGAAGTTCAAAGGAATTAGAAGTTGTGAAAGAATGTACCGAGATCTTACTCCATGTACGGCCGCACTTATGTTAGGTTGTTGAAGAGATATAGCGAAATGGTCCGCCATTCTTCAACATCCAACCTTACTGGTTTCCAACCACCGGCTGGTGCGAGATTCCCTTTGAATAGGCTGAGGTTGGATTGACCCTTTTGAGGTTCATCAGCATTGTACCGAGGCTTCGGATTATGCAAATGACGATTTTTGGCTTCATAGTGTGCTGTCATGAAGTTTGCCGCCTCCTCAGTGATGAATGTCTCCGCCATCGATGCTTCTATTCTACATTTATTTTTACATTTGCTCGAAGCGTCTTCTGCGTCCTCTCAATTGAGTAGCACCAACGATTTTGCACAGGCCCCCAATCGTGCCTCGGTCGGGAGATGCAAAATCAAGTGTTGCATTGGATTAAAGAAGCTTGGCGGAAAGATCTTCTCTAACTTGCAGATCAACTCCAGCGCCAACTGTTCCATTTCTTCTAGGAGGCCAGGCGATAGTTCTTTTTTACAAAGAACACGGAAGAAATAGCTCAGCTCTGCCAATACTAGCCATTCATCCTCAGGGATGAAGCCACGCAACATCACCAGCATTATCCGCTCAATCCATATGTGCCAATCATGACTTTTTAGACCAAATATTTTCAATTTTTGAAGACTCGCTCCCCTCTTTAGATTTGCTGCATACCCATCGGGGAACATCAACTGCATTTTTAGCCACAAAATAATTTCCTTCATAGCTGGCCTTCCAAGATTGAACCATGCCTTTCGCTTCGTCCAGTTCCCCTTTCCTTTCAGTTCTTTCATGTTTTGTAACGGTCTATCACATAGCTCCTCTTGATCGACTCTAGCCTTAGTATTATCCTTTGATTTCCCCTCTATGCCGAACAATGTACCAAAAATGGCTTCGGCGATATTCTTTTCAGTGTGCATCACGTCGATGTTGTGTGGGCAAAGGAGGTCTTTGAAGTAAGGCAGATCCCAGAAGCATGTCTTGTGAGTCCAGGCGTGTTCCTTATTATACCCCTTGAAATACCCTGGACGCTCTGGATCTGGCTCGAGAGCGTTTAACTAATCTAGGATCTGTTGGCCTATCAACGTAGGTGGTGCAGAGTGTTTGACAACTCTACCTTTGATGAAGTTCTTCTTGTCTTTCCTGAACTTATGGCCAGGATGTAGAAACGGTCTATGCAAGTCGAAACAACTATACTTGCGCTCTGCCGTCGGCCAACGAAACTCAAGACCTCCCTTGCATGTGGGGCACGGGAACCTTCCATGCACACACCAGCCAACGATTAGCGCATACACCGGCAAGTCATGCGTCGAGTACATGTACGAGGCACGCATTATGAACTTCTATTTGCTAAAGGCGTCATATGTCTTGAACCCATTGTCCCAAGCTTCTTGCAATTCGTCCTTAAGCGGCTGCATGTACACATTCATATTCTTCCCCAGATAGTTGGGCCCTGGAATTATCAACGTCAGGAAAATGTTCTTTCTTTGCATAATCTGCTTGGGGGGGGGGGAGATTGAGTGGAATGACAAATACGGGCCAACAACTGTATGGGGTTGCCATCTGACCAAACACATTGAACCCATCTGTGCTAACGGCGACTCGAGGATGCCTTGGATCTGCCGTTTTTTCCTTATGTAATGCATCGAAGCGCTTCCACGCTTCACCATCCGATGTGTGCACCATCATCACATTCCCATCTGTATCTAGTTCGGTTCTTTTGCCCGTTTTGTGCCATGTCATCTGTCTGGCCGTCTCTTCGACCATGAAAAGACGTTGAAGTCTTGGTACGATTGGCATATACCGAAGAACATTAACGGGTATTTTGGTCTGTGTCTTCTCATCCATACTGTTGTCTACCACAACATACCTGGAAGAATTGCAAATGGGACAATAGTTCAAGTCCTCATACTGAAGCCTAAATAAGACACATCCTTTCTCACAGGCATGTATCTTCTCATAGGGCATATGGGAAATCGTCTGAATACTGCCATCATCGCGTCGTAGTATTCTCTGCCCAAGTTGAATTGAGCCTTCAAAGCCATTATTTGTGAGATGGCATCCAACTGACAAAGCTCAGTGTGCTCGTGGAGAGGACGTTTGCAGGACACCAACATTTCAGTGAAGGCCTTTGCAGATTCCTCCATCTCCTCGTCCGAGTCCCGAGCATCGTCAAAGTCCGCACCATGTCTGCGGTCCCGGTACCATGCTCGTCGGTGCGACGACGGACCTCGGCTCTGGCACGTTGGGCAGACTCACCATGTAATGTCCAGACCGTGTAACCAGGCGTAAAACCAAACTTCTGCAGGTCTTTACTCATTTCAAGCTCGTCCTCTTTTTATAGTTATCGCAATGGGTACAGGGGCACCAGCTAAATTCCTGACCATTTGCAAATGCGGCTCTAACAAACCCCTTGGTTTTTGTTAACCATTCCTCGGTCCAAACTTTCTAACTAGTGTAACCGGTGTATATCCATGCACGATCACTCATATTGACTTCCTACTGGACACACAAGAAATATATACATAATTAAGCAAACCATATCCGTCAGTTAATGGAGTTTGTCAGTTTTATTACGTCCATGCAACCTACACGCTAATAGGTAAAGATAGGTCCTAATCCCACCCGAGTATGTGTAGATTGGGTTCGTTTTCCCATGCTCTGCTCCGGATCCGACGCAAAATTTCGGCAGCACCTCCCCGCTGTTCTCCTGATACACGTCTTGGCAATAAGCAAAGAGGATGTGTACCCGGAGAACAACAAGGAGGCACTGACGAAATTCTGCATCGGATCCGGAGCAGAGCATATGGGAAAACGAACCCAATCTACACATACTCGGGCTGTCCATGGATAACGTTGGACAATTCGAAAGAATCACGATTATAAATATGCAAATGCATGCATATTTATAGATGTAACCCTTTCGAACGGGAGAAGCATAGTGGTTATGCATACTGATGATTGACACCTATAGCTAGCAAGTTTCATCGGCACGAAGACCGGAACAGAGCTAATACAGGGGGGAGGAGGAAATGTCATTTGTGCTCACCAACTAACGCAGGGGCAGAGCTCGTCCAACACCAGACCCTCGTAGCGATGAAATAACTGCACATTTAAATCGAAAGATGAATAACATAGCAATTTTGTTTCTTCCATCGACCTAACTAAAATTTTACAACAGGATGAGCGGCTTATGGGGTCCTTCTACTCCTCTTCTTCTCCCTCCTCCTCTTCCTCCCTTCTCCTCCTCCTTCTACCCCTCTTCTTCTTCTAAACTAAAACTAAAACTAATCTAAAATAAACTAAACTAAAATAAACTAAAAATAAAAATAAAACTAAACTGAAAATAAAACTAAACTAAAAATAAAAATAAAACAAAAACAGAAACCAAACTAAAAGAAACTAAACTAAAAAAAGGGGGGAAGAACAAACCTGCAAGGGATCACCGGTGGAGGGCGAGGTCGGCCGGTGGGGCGGGGGGGCGCAGGAGCC
>NC_057799.1:205828173-205900673 GCF_018294505.1 Triticum aestivum
GAGAGGCGGGCGCGCGGGAGGGAGACAGAGAAAGAGAGAGAGAGGGGAGACGGCTCGGCCCGTTAAGTGGGCCTTCTTTCCCGTCTGCTAGCCGACGGCAAAGAGGGCGGCCGTTTAGGGCTAGCCCACGTCTCCTCTTTGCCGTCCGCTGGCGGACGGCAAAGAACCTAACCTAGCCACACCGTGCCCTGTGGGGCCCACCTGGCCCTTTGCCGTCTGCCTTCTAGCTCTTTGCCGTCAGTTGGCTGACGGCAAAGAAACAGCGGACGACAAATAGACTTTTTGCCATCTGCACATTCTTTGCCGTCCTCTTTGTGGAAGCGGACGGCAAAGAGGTGGCAGACGGCAAATTTCCAGATTCCAGTAGTGGTACCACTGATGTGCAATATGGTCACACAATCTACCACGATCGGACCGTCACCATCTACCCAGGTATTCCATTTTTTAACCCTCTCGCCTTCTCTTTCATTGTTGTACTAGTACTCTACTTACGTACTAGTAGGAGTACTTTTTACCTTGGAGGACACGTATAGCTAGCTAGGCCCTTGAAGACTTGAACCCACTAGCTGCCACCATTTTTGTTTTTCCATGTCTTACTATCTCATCCATGTAGCCAAGAGTGGCCATATATAATAAGCCGGTTATTTTACTTCCTCTATACCGGAGTAGTACTATTTGCTGCACAGTATTACTGACCGCCATATTTGAGCACAACATTATTATGCATGGACCTTGACTATGTACGTCACCATGTGTCCAGATCTGAGACGCCGCGTGTACCAGATGAACGGCACCGAGTTCGACCCCCGTGATGCTACGTGGGTGCCGAGGAACACTCTTGGAGAGTACTCGCTTTTCATTGGGGACAGCTACCCCATTGTGAAGCGGATGCCACCTTCCGTCCACGACATGGAATGCCTGCCATTCATGAAGCATGGTTGTGTCTTCAGTGCACACTGCCGGATGAACGACATGCTGGGACACACTATCCCTGATTTATGCCGCTTCAGCTTGGATGAGTCTCCATCGTGTGGAACCGGACTAGAAAGCTGCGACAATGGTTCCCGTTGCCCACCGCTATGGATTGTGCCATCCATGAAGAACACCTGGGACTGGAACCTGGAGGAGGACATGTAGCCCATCTATAACGTGTAAGTGGAGTACGGTAAATTTTGAACGGTAGCGCTGTGAATATATGTAGACTAGTTGTGCACAAATTTATCACATGAATTGGAGATGAACTTGTGTGGCGTACTGGCATTTGTCCTTTAGAATTTATTACTAGTAAATGTGTTATGTGTACGTGCAACTTGTGTGGTTGTTGCACGGGCTCCAGCACGCTCTTTGAGAAAAAAAGGTGGCACGGCATTGGATATACGTGACGTGGCGGCATCCCGCAAAAAAAGCATCGTTCACTATAGTTGTAGTATGCTCCTACTAGGACAACAACTCCTATAAAACCTTGCGCTTGGCTCTTTGCCTCTTCGGGAGGTTCAACAGTTCGTACTCGTGTGAACCTTGCACTTGGCTCTTCGCCTCTTCGGAAGGTCCAACAATGATGATACTACAGTACACATTATGCTTTTGGCAATCTGACACTGATTGAACTGCTGCACGTCCACCGCCTGGGCGAGGGCGAGGGAGAGGGAGAGGGCACTGTAGTCAAAACCCTCTCCTCGTCCTGCGAACCACCGCATGCGGGGGCGAGGGAGAGGCATAGTAAGCAAGCTTCTCCTCGTTCGGCGAGTTGACGGGACACATCAAAGCTGTACTAGTACTAGTCCATACTGCGTCCTTTCCGGTTAATATGGCTTAATTCGAAACGAGAAAATACACTGGCGGTCAACGTATGTAACAATACGCTCTTTACGGTCACTATATATAGTTTTGCGGTGATTATGCGATCACTAGCTGATTGTGGAGCACCGTATTGCACCCTACTGACCGGCCACATAGTCGACGTGGCACTTTGTTGACTGGTTAAATTGTCACCTGGTTTCTGGGTCCCACGTGTCAGTTGGCAGAGCAAAGAAATCAGCTAAAAAACAAAGAGTGTAGTACATCTACACTTCCAATGCATTTAGCCTTTAATCTAAATCGATATTGATTGACTAATGCACCAACTTGTGCTCTAGGTATAGGCTACATGTCTATCCTTAATTATAGCATGCAACGACCTTCATTTAATCTTCTTCTCTCAATTGTCGCATGCACACATAAGTCTGCTACTTTTGGGCGTTAATTATGCCTTGGTCAATGTGTAAATCCCTAAATGTACAGTCTTTCACGGACGTAGGGAGTAGGTTGAGCACTTGAGTGTGAGCGTGTGTTTTGCGTCGTGTGTTGTGTGCCGCATGGGTGCGTGAGTGTTGCGTGCGTCCATGTGTACGTGTGAGTGTTGCATGTTGCATGCATGCATGGGGCTTACTCCCTCCCATTGGCATGTTCATATTTCAAGCTTCCTCTGTTCCCTCCATATGGTGATACTCCCTCTGTTCCCAAATACGGAGTAAAATCCTCCCTCTGTTCCCAAATACGGAGTAAAATCCTCCCTTTGTTCCCAAATACGGAGTATTTGTCTTTCTAGAGATTTCAACAAGTGACTACGTACGGAGCAAAATGAGTGAAGTGAGCGTAGAGGCATAGGGATAATGTAGAAAGGAAGTCTTCGCGATCCATTATTCCCCATCTCGGTCAGAGAGAACTATTCAACTAGTCTTCGCAGTGAAGTGACAATACACGCAGCAGCAGATGGGACACTTAATTAATAAGCTGAACCAGCGTGTTGGTGTTACTAAATCAGCCTTACCCAGTACTGCCATCATGTTTGCCAGTAGAGCACGCTTCTGTCCTCCATTAACTTACATATGGGCCCTCTTGTGGTAGACCCACATGTCATCGGTGTAATTATTTACACTCCGAAGGACGGTATATCCTGGTAGTAGTAGTAGAATTGAGGTTTAATGCACTTTCTTACCCGTCTTCCACTCTTCTTCCTCCTCTCTTCTTCTTCCTCCTCTCTTCCCCATCGTCAGCCGCACACCATTTCCTCCCGCTCACTGCTCGCCCGCCCGCGCTATCTTCCTTGGTAGCTCGCGCGTACCATATCCCCCCACTCACCGCTCGGCCACACGAGGAGAAGCTTCTTCGCTCGCCCGCCCGAATCCACTTCCCCGCTGGCTTGCAGGCACCGAAAACCCCAATGGTAGAACCGACTGACACGTAGAGCCGCGATTGGAATTCCCTCCCCGATGTTCTCTTGGAGCAGATCTGTAGTCGTATGAACCAACTCAGCACCGTCCGTCTGGCCGCATGCTCGGTGTCTTTGTACCATCTACTCGTCTGCAACCGGCCAGCTCTTTTCAAGACACCCTGCTTACTGATGCCCGGACACTCCTGCCTACTACGCACGAGACGCGTCGAGCTTTTGGCTCGACCTCTGTTTGCTGAAGGTTGTAATCCGTGAAGTGCCCACACCATCAGAAGACTGCATGGGTTACAAGCTCATTGTCGTGTTCAACGTGGGATTAGTCTATCTGGAATCCGGTCGCCATACATGGTTATGGCTCGTTGTCGATCCTCATCACCCAACACTTCTGTCTGATGCTATAGTGCATGATGGCATCGTTTATGCGGTCGACGCACATATTGGCTGCCTATACTGGTGGAATCTATCATCGTGTAATTATTCTATCTCATCTCATCTTTACCTTAAGAATACGAATGCCTGTTCATTGTTACTAATTTAGAATATATAGTATGTCTATAGCCACATCATTGCTATATGTTCCTCTCATTTCCTAGATTTTTATGACCACACATGTTATTGTTAGAGTTGATATGAGAACAATTGGTATCTAATGATTGTTAGAATAGATATTATGAGTATAACCTCATGATTGCTATATGTTACTCTAATTTCCAGGATTTTTATAACAACGCATGTTATTGCTTAGAGTTGATATGATAACTGTAGTAAGTGCTATGGTAGAATATGAGTAGGCCCAGTCATATTTGTTTTCCTCTCATTGTTACATGATGTTTGAACCATGATATATTGCTAGAATATGAAAGCCATTGGCTTATTTTTTTAACTTGGGGTATGATTATGACCACGACATTGCAATTCACTGTCTATGATATGTGTCACTGTTATAATAATCTTAATTCCGCACATACTCTGAACATGATTGTTTATTTTTGTCCTTTTGGTCTCCAATTTGAATTGTTGCAGCAGACGCAAATGCGCTGGCCTTCATGACTCCAGGACCTGGAATCATACCAGCCGATGGGTGGTGGTTTATCGCTCGTTCAGCTGACGGTGGTCATTTGATGCTCATTTGCACGTACCAAATTGACCAAACCATTTCATCAAACCACATGCAGTACAATGCCTGGGGCGTTCGTGACATTGATGGCTATGGTTGCTTCGTGTTCCAGAAAGATCCCAGCTACGTTGGGCCAGGCGTACTCAACTGGAGGCGGGTTTATAGCCTCGGCAACCACTCCATGTTCCTCGGGCTCAATTATCCGATCATCCAACCAATCATCGATCATATCACCAGCGATGATTACCGTGCTATGCAACTTCCATTCGCCAGGGGGACTGTGTTTACACATCATACCATGGGTTTCATTAATCACCATATCCAGAGATTCGTCGACACAGCTTGTTGCCAGATAATTTGCAGTGTGTGAAAGCATCAAGCTTCCATGCGATAGATGGCTTTTGCAAACCTGACATGCGGCGATGTGGTTCATGCCAACAACAAATATGCACAACTTGATTCGTACTGATATGTAGACTGAGCCATGTATTCTGCTGCTGTAGCACGACCCTCTTTTGTTGGATATTATGTACTGTTGTTAGTTTGAAGCACTCCTCCGGTTTGAAGGATAGATACCTTTCTGGGATCAAGTGCATCCTAAGTCACCTGCGCAGGATGTACTGATAATGATGATGGAGATGCTGTCACCCTGGGTGAGGAATATTTATTCTTCACCCCCTTCTGTTTTACCACCAATGCACCGTAATTTTACGTTTTGTAAGTTTTGTCTTATTTCTGACGTAAAAAGATTCCGTAAGAAAATATATAATCACCATAAAAAATATTTTATATTATGTAAAATTACAAACGTAAAAACATAGTGTAAAATTGTCGGGTGGTTGGTGCGACATATGCCAAGGGATGGCTTATCATTGTGGGAGCCAATAAAACGTCGCCGGTGCCTGGAAACGGGATGAGGCGAAGACATGCACGCCGGCGGATCTTACCCAGGTCCGGGGCTCTCCGAGGAGATAACACCCCTAGTCCTGCTCTGCGGGGTCTCCGCATGATCACTAGATCGATGAAAGGTAGCTACAATCGCTCCTAGAGCTGTTGAGATCAAGGGAGAAGAAGAACAAGACTAGCTCTTGCTTCTCTCTATCTATGGTGCGTGTGCTATGCTTAGGAGGCAACTCTATGCTCAGAGGCCAACTATGCTTAGCAGCGAACCCTTTGCATGGGTGCTCCGGGGGGTTTATATAGGCCTACCCCCCGGGGGTACAATGGTAATCCGACTGGGAGCTGGTCCCAGCCGTCAGTGTCTACGCTCGCCGGCTTCTCCGCCGGCTGCTGGGTCCCGCCGGCTGCCGGGTCCCGCCGGCCGCGGGCTACTTGGTCGACAGGCCGGCCCCACCGCCTAGGGTCTTGTCGGCGGCTGCTTACTGTAGCCTCGCCTGTGATGACGAGGGCTTTGTCGAGGTAAGCGTGGCTACAGTGGGCCGCCTCGGGGTCCATCACTGTAGCCTTACCTCGTCTTGTCTCCTTAATGGGGCTCCTGCTTCGAGGAAGGGAGTAGCCGGCTTCTGGAGGCCGGCTATGCTCTTGGCCGACTGGGAAAGGCCGGGCCGCCTTCACGCCTCTCTGTGGCTGAAGGGGCCCGCAGTCCTTGGGCCGTACAGGAGTTGGTTGTGGATGACGTCGAGGCTAGCATGGCTACAGTGCCGAGCCGCACGGGAGACGGCCGTCCCGTACGGCCTCCTGTAGCCATGCCCGCCTCGAGCTTCGGGGGTAGTGGGCCGCACTGTGGCCACACCCCGTCGTGTCGCCGTTATGTGGGAACGGCTTTGGTGGTTGTGGTCTCGGCCGGCTGCTAGGAGCCGGCGTCCTTCTTGGCCGGCTTCTTGGAGTCGGCCACCCCGTAGTCGTCCTGGGGAGAGGTTGCTCGAGGCTGGGTCGCCTTCCGGGAGTCGGCTTCAGAGGTAGCCGGCCAGGGAAGGCGGCCCAAATGCTTGGAGTGCTTGAAGGCCCAAAGGCCTGATAATTTTTCTGAAGAACCAGGGGTAGTCGGTTGGGCTACCCGTGGCCGTTTCTCCGACAGTAGTCCCCGAAGCTGATTGGGCTTCGAGGTGGAGTAGGGGTTGAGAAGCTCGATCAGCTTCCTATCTTGGCAAGCCGGCAGCTGGGAGCCGGCCTTGGTCAGGCGCGCCACCTGAGTCGAAATCTTTTGGAGTCGTGGGGCGGGAACCCGCTGGCACGTGCACCGGGCCGCGGGCCGGCCACGGGCCGTCGGCGAACCACGTGGCCGGAAAGCCTGCCAGCCCACGCGCGTGACGGGACGTCGCCACAGGGAGGGGGCCCGCCACGTCCGCGCCCTGGCCCAGGCGCGGATCCTTTGTATCCCGAAACCGCCCGCACGTTCCGTGCGGCAGTTTCGGCTCGCACTTATGCGCAATAAACGCGAGACGTGGTGGGAGTGGGCGCAGTTAATCCCACGTCTCCCCCCACGTCCAGCCTCTTTGGCCTCGTGAGGCTATAAGTAGGGGGAGGTGTAGGGCAGCAGGCCCTCGCACGCTCCTCCTACTTCCACCGTCTTCTTCGCTCGCCCGTTCTCGCGACAGCGCCTCGCCGCCGCGCTCTTCCACCGCACGCTCCTCCGCCGCCTTGCTAGCTTTCGCCATGCCTCCCATCGTAGAGCAGCTTGGCGGGGATTGGGACAGCTCCAACGTCCATGACGACCACGTCGACTTCCTCCGCGACACGCGGCGGCTGCCCAGCGCGGACAAAGTGGAGGTCCGCCTCGCGCCGGCGAAGGAAATCTCGCCGAGGCCGCAGGAGGGCGAGCGGGTGGTCTTCCGCTCGCACTTCTTGCACGGCTTCGGCCTGCCAGTGAGTGCCTTCTTCCGCTCCTGGCTCGAATTCTATCAGCTCCAGCCGCACCATCTCACCCGCAACGCGGTGGTGCTGCTGTCTCCCTTCGTCACCCTGTGCGAGGGCTATCTCGGCGTCCTCCCCACCCTTGAGCTCTGGGGGGAGCTTTTCCAGTCGAAGCTGGGCACGCGCAGCAAGGGCGTGCCGGCTCATACTGGCGCCTTCATCGTGTTGCGGAGATCGGGCGCCGACAACCCCTTCCCCATCATCACGCTGATCCAATCGGTGAAGAAGTGGCAGAAGTCGTACTTCTACGTGCGGAACATCGCTCCACGGGGCGACTACATCCACCTGCCGGCTTACGTAGCCGGCCCACCGGCGGGCAGGCTGCCCCAGTGGTCCTTCCGGGCTGTGACGCTGTCGCAGGCGGGAAACGCCGCCATCGCCCGACTGCGGGCGATGGTCCAGTCGGAGGGCCTGACGGGGCCCGACCTCCTGGCCGCGTTCGTCTCGCGCCGGGTTCTTCCGCTCCAGAGCCGGCCTCATCTGATCTATCAGATGAGCGGCCAGCTCGATCCAAGCCGAATGTGCACCAAGGAGATGCCGCGCCATGAGGTCGCCTACATGGTGAACTACCTTGGAAACTGCCAACTCACTGAAGAGTGGCAGTTCGGCAAGGAGCCATATAGCCGAGCCAATCCTCCGCCTACGGTATGCTCCCCTTGTCTCTTTTTCTCTCTGTCTCAGCCTTGTTGCCGAGCATCTCTTGGCCGACTCTGACTTAGTCGGCTTGTTCTTCGACAGAGCCCTCTGCTTCGGCCGGCCGGCGGGTCAGACGCGGAGCGCCGCTTCGTCCCCGACCGGACCGAACACGACCTGGAGGACCCCGACCTGGGGGCTGTCCATATGGACGACGCCGTCGAGCCGGGCGGTGGCCAAGCCGGCGGTGAAGCAGGCGGCTCCAGGTTCACTGCTACCTTCGACGACTGGCCGGACGAGGATGAAGCCGAAGCCGTCCCGCGCCGCCAGCCGGCATCTGGACGCGGTGCGGGCTCC
Source organism: Triticum aestivum (assembly GCF_018294505.1). Classification (NCBI taxonomy): domain Eukaryota; kingdom Viridiplantae; phylum Streptophyta; class Magnoliopsida; order Poales; family Poaceae; genus Triticum; species Triticum aestivum. The sequence continues at coordinate 205,836,366 of NC_057799.1, forward strand.
TCCGCCGCGCAGCCTGCTCGGGGTGGAGGGCAGAAGCGTCGCGCCGCCCAGGGTCTATTCGGCAGCCGAACGAAGAAGCCCAGGGGCGGGGCGGCAGCCACCAGGCGGGAAGAGGCGGCCGCGAAGGCGGCTCGTTTCCGCAAAGTGGTGAAGCAACCGCAAACCATGTCGGCGTAAGTCCGAATCTTTCTTTGTGCATTCTCTTTCTTTCTTTCTTTGGTGGTTCTTGAACTCTCGTCCTTTTCTTCGACGATCAGAGCTCCGTTGTCACTTGAGCGGGCGGCTGCCGGCTCCGTCGTCGAGTCGCCAAGGGGCTCTGGGAGCACCACCCGCCACGTGGACCCCCGCGCCGACCTCTAGGAGGCGACGGAAAGGAACGCGCGGGAGGCGCGGGAGGAGCAGGAGGCACGGGAGGCGGAGGCACGGAAGGCAGCCGCCGCCCAGGCGGCACGGGAGGAGGAGGCGGCGAAGGCACTCGCCGAGGCCGCAGCCAGGGCCCAGGCGGAGGCTGAGGCCGCGGCGGCAGCAGGGGAGGTTTTGATGGTCACCCCCCTGCGCGTCGTGGCGCCTGGGGACGTGGAGCCCTCGCCAGGGGGAGCCAGCGGCTCCCAGCCGGGGCTGGGAGGAAGCGGCGACGACGTCATCATTTTGGAGAAGGGGCCGGAGCCGACCCCGCCGACTGGGCGGCCCAAGGCGGCCGGCCTGATTCGCCGCCTGCACAGTTGGCGGAGGGCGAGCCGGCCGCGAGGGCAGAGGTGGCGGTCCGGATTCCGCCAAGCCGGCGTGCGGGGAAGGCCGCGTCGGAGCCACAGAAGGCCGCGTCGGAGCCACAGCCGGCCGTCGGCTCCAGCTCGTCGGCCCGAGATGCGGAGGCAGCCAGCGCTATCTCGGGGTGGACACTAGGCGGAGGGACGGCCGTGGTGAACGTGGCTGCGCAAGACGTCCGTACCCGGCTCCAAAGCCAAGCCGCGGCGCTGAGGCAGTTCACCGATGAGTTCCTCGCAACGCGGGCGGCCATCCAGGTTAGTATTCCCATCTTGTTTCTTCTTGAACTTGATTTCTTCCCTTGATCTTGATTTCTTCCGTGGGGGCGCGTCAGTGCACCCACTGGGTGTAGTCCCCGAGTTCCGAGTCGGCTGCTGAGCAGGCGGCTTGGAACTTCTTGGAGATTTTGCCTTTGCTGTTTTTGTTCTTACTTTGGGTCTTCTGTCCATCTTGCAGGACTACTACAACCTTCGAGCGGCCGCCTTCAACTCCCAGGCTCGGGAGCTGACTCAGAAGACCGCCGACCTTACTGAGAGCCGAGGTACGTGACATGATCTTTATCTCATGTGGGGGCGCGTCAGCGCACCCACTGGGTGTAGTCCCCGAGATTCGGGCCGACTGCTGGGCAGTCGGGTCGGATCTTCCTTGACGACTTCTTATTGTTCTTCTTCTTCTTCTTCTTCTTCCGTTTCTGCAGCGGCCAACGCCAGTCTGAGGGCACAGCTGGGGGAGTCCCAGACTGCTCTTCGTGCCAAGGACGCCAAGCTTGTCGCCTTGGTGCAGGAGCGCGACCGCCTGGTCAAGCAGCTGGCCGACCAGGAGGAAGGCCACAAGGCGGCGCTGAAGGCTGCGCAGGATCGCGAAGCCACCCTCCAGGCCAAGTTCGAGACGGAGGCGGCCGGCTGGGCAGAGGCCAGGCAGACTCTGGTCTCCGGCTATGGCCAGATCGAGGATCTGGTTGACGGTAAGCCGTCTACCCCTTCGTCCTTTCTTGCCATCTGCCACTTTGGCTTGTTTTCTGATTTTGGTGTTCTTCTCTTCCTTTCTTCTTCGCGCAGAGTATTTCCCTGGCTATTCGACTGCCGCCAACCAGGCCACCGAGGCCCGTCGCCAAGCGAAAAGGCAGCCTGGCTTCGAGATCTCGCCAACCGCCGGCCGCTCGCTGGAGGAACAGCTCCTGGCGATCCAGGCTCGCATCCAGCCGGCTCACCGGCTGCTCCGCCGGCTTCAGCGTGCCGGGTCACAGGTCTTGGCCGCCCTCTGGCCCGGCCAAGTGGTCCCTCGCACCCCCAGTCGGACTGCCGACTGGCTGGAGGTGGCAGTCGGCCGCTTCGAGGCTTGGAAGGCGTCGGCGGCTCGCTCCGGTGCCAGGCGGGCGCTGGAGTTCGTCAAGGCCTGGTATCCCGGCCTGAGCCTGGACCAGCTGGCTACCTGGCGGCAGCAAGCCGACACGGAGCTGGAGCCGGCGCGGCCGGCCATCATTCGGCGGGCTTCGGCGATCGCCGACTATACCGACACCAGCGTCTTCGCCCCCGAGGTAGACGACAATGGAGTCGTCCAGCCGGAAGAGTGGTTCGGGCTGGACCCGGCGTACGGCGAAGACTCGGCGGAGGAGATCGACTCCAGCGACGAGGGTGAAGAAGAGGAGGAGGAAGGTGAAGACGCCGAGCCGGCTGGTGGAGCAGCCGGCCAGCCTCAGCCTGACCGTACCTCCAGCACCACGTCGCGTGCGAGTGCGTCGCCTGCCGTAGGTGGTGGCCAAGCCGAGACCCGCTAGGCGGCCACTCCTTCGGCCGGCAAGGCCGCCTTCACCGACCAGCTCGGCCTTCATGTCGTGCCCCGTCTGCCGCCTTTTGCTTTTCTGCTTTGTTACTCTTTAGAACAATGTTTGGTTAAATTCGAACAATTCCACCCACTGGGTGTATTCGAACTTATGTCATTTGCCGGCCTGTTGGCGGCTTTTATGTATATAACTTATGCATTCGGCCTTTTCCTTGTGCTTTGCTCTTTGTCCTTCTGCTTTTTCCTTTGCCGCCCTCACTTGGTTGCCGCCTCCCCAGTCAGTTGCTCTGCAATCTGTAGCCGGGGAGTGCCTGGGCGATTGGGGAAGGGGAAGTACTTTGGCTCTGCTGGACTAAAGCTAAGTTTTTTAGGAAGCCGGCCAGCCGGCTGCTTTGACAGCCGGCAGGCATATTTGGAGGCCGTCTCTTTGCTATATAGGTTAGTTTTTCCTTAGCCATTTTTCGTGTGGGCGTCCTTTCTGTCTTCTCTCTTGCTAGTCGGACAGTCAGTTCTTTGAGCTGCGACTTTCAACAAGAGAGGACTTGGGAGCCGGCGCACTACTTTTCTGACTTTAGGAAAAACTTTCGATATAGCTCAAGGCGGCCAGTCCCCGGGCCGACTAGTCGAACCCGGTGCCGGACAAAAATTCAAAATGTAATAATACATTCATGGATATGAGACTCATCATTCATAGATAAATAAAAGGCAGTCCCCGAGTACTGTTCGGGGGGCCTGTTGGTTTGTACTTAATACAAAAGGGGTAGCGTGATACATACTGCTTTTCAGCTGTAAAATCGTCTTAGGAGGTTTGCGTTCCATGGTCGCTCCGACTCCTTGCCGGAGTCGTCTCTCCTGCGTGCTCTTGGTTTTTGCGCGTCGATCAAGTAGTAGGAGTCGTTGCCGAGTGCCTTGCTGACGACGAAGGGGCCTTCCCAAGGGGCCGAGAGCATGTGCTGGCCGGCTGTTCGCTGGATCAGCAGGAGCACAAGGTCGCCCTCTTGGAAGGATCTTGGCTTGACCTTGCGGTTGTAGTAGCGGCGCAGCCCTTGCTGGTAGATGGCGGACCGGCTGAGTGCCAATAGCCGGCCTTCTTCCAGTAGGTCCACGCCGTCTTCTCTTGCTTCTTTGGCTTCTCCTCCGTGTACATGGTGATCCGAGGCGAGTCGAACTCGATGTCTGTTGGGATGACAGCCTCGGCACCGTACACGAGGAAGAATGGGGTGAAGCCGGTTGACTTATTGGGTGTAGTGCGCAGACTCCAGAGGACAGCCGGCAGCTCTTCGAGCCAGCAGCCGGCCGATCGCTCCAGTGGTACAACCAGTCGGGGCTTGATGCCGGAGAGGATGAGTCCATTTGCTCGCTCGACCTGGCCGTTTGACTGCGGGTGGGCAACGGACGCTAAGTCCAGTCGGATGCCCTGCGTCGCGCAGAAACGTGCCAGTGCTCCTTTGGCGAAGTTCTTGCCGTTGTCGGTGATGATGCTGTGCGGCACGCCGTACCGAGTGGTGATGTCGGTGATGAATGTTACGGCAGTCGGCCCATTGAGTTTCTTGATTGGCTTTGCTTCAATCCACTTTGTGAACTTGTCCACAGCAACAAGTAGATGCGTCAGGCCACCGCGGGCTGTCTTGAAAGGGCCCACCATGTCCAGTCCCCAGACGGCAAAAGGCCAAGTAAGGGGAATGGTCTTGAGGGCAGAAGCCGGCAGGTGTTGCTTGGAACTAAAAACTTGACATCCTCTGCAACTCATGACTATTTCTTTAGCATCCTCCAAGGCAGTCGGCCAAAAGAAACCATGGCGGAAAGCCTTGGCCACAAGGGATCTTGAGGCTGCGTGGTGGCCGCATTCGCCTTGGTCGATGTCTTTGAGGATTGCCACTCCTTTTTCTGGCTCGACACAACGCTGGAAGACTCCGGTGACGCTGCGCTTCACAAGCTCTCTGTTGATTATTGTGTATGCTGCGGCTCGTCGTTGCACTAGTCTTGCTGAGATCTCGTCAGCCGGCAGCTCTCTGCTGACTAGGAACTAGAGGATGGGCTGGGCCCATGAGGGAGCTCTGACTTCTTCTTCTGTTAATGTGGCCACCATGACTCGGGTGGGTGGGTTGGGCATTGAATTGGAGTCGGCCATCGCTTCTTGTGTCGTTGCAGTCCCCGGGCCGACTGCCGCAGTCCCCGGGCCGGGTTCTGAAGTCCCCGGGCCGGGTGCCACTACGGCAGTCCCCGGGCCAGTTGCGAAGTCCCCGTGCCGCCTGCGGGATTTCTCCAGTCGGATCCGGCTGTATCTGGTGCAGGCGGTACGAAGATGGAATCCGACTCTGGAGACGGCTTGATGGACGGCTTGAGGAGGCGCTGGAGGGAGACGCCAGTCGGTATGGCTTGTCGGGTGGAGCCGATTCGTGCTAGGGCATCTGCTTGGTCGTTGTCGGCCCTTGGCACGTGAAGGAACTCGCACCCTTCGAAGTATCCGCTTATCTGCTGGACGAGGAAACGATAGCTTGCCATATTCGCGTCCTTGGCGTCCCAGTCGCCAGATGATTGCTGGACCACCAAGTCTGAGTCGCCGTAGCACAGGATCCGGCGTATGCCGAGTTCTTTGGCTAGCCGGAGCCCATGTACGAGCGCCTCGTACTCGGCGACCTTGTTGGAGGCGGCGAAGTGGATCTGCAGCGTGTACTTGAGCTTGTCGCCTTTGGGAGAGGTGAGGACGATGCCAGCTCCCAAGCCGGTGCGCATCTTGGACCCGTCAAAGTGCATCCGCCAATGGGTAGAGTCGGGAGCCGGCGGTAAGTACTGGGTCTCAGCCCAGTCGACGAGGAAGTCGGCCAATGCTTGCGACTTGATGGTGGTGCGGGGTTGATAGAAGATCGTGTAGGGCGCCAAGGCAATGGCCCATTTGGCCACCCGGCCGGATGCATCCCGGCTGCCTATGATCTCGGCGAGCGGGGCAGTGCACACGACCGTGATGGGGTGCTCTTGGAAGTAGGGCTTCAGTTTCTTGGCAGCGAAGTACACCCCATAGCACATCTTCTGGTAGGGCGGGTAGTTTTGCTTTGAGCTGGACAATACTTCGCTGAGAGAGTAGACCGGCCTCTGGACTAGCTGGGCTCGGCCTTCCTCCGGGCGCTGGACCACAACAACAGTGCTGACGACTCGTCTAGTCGCGGCGATGTAGAGGAGCATGGGCTCCTTCTCAGTCGGCGCAGCCAGGACAGGCGGAGTGGTCAGCATTTTCTTCAACTCATGGAAGGCTTGGTCGGCTTGATCATTCCACTCGAAGTGAGTGGACTTCTTCATGAGTCGGTACAAGGGGAGAGCTTTTTCTCCTAGTCGGCTGATAAAGCGATTCAGGGAGGCTAAGCAGCCAGTGAACTTCTGCCCATCTCGCAGCTTGGTGGGAACCTCCATCCTCTTGATGGCCTTGATCTTGACGGGGTTGCACTCAATGCCGCATTCGGAGACCAGGAAGCCTAGCAGCTGGCCGGCTGGCACTCCGAACACGCACTTCTCGGGGTTGAGCTTGATTTGGAATCGGCGCAAGTTGGCAAATGTTTCTCTCAGGTCTTCCAGCAAGGTAGCGCGCTTCTCTGTCTTCACCACAATGTCGTCGACGTAGACATGGGCATTTCTGCCGAGTTGTTTCAAGAGCCATTTCTGCATGCAACGCTGAAAAGTGGCACCGGCATTTCTCAAGCCGAATGTCATTGTCAGGTAGCAGAAAGCTCCAAAGGGTGTGATGAAGGTAGTCTTCAGGCGGTCAGCCGGGTCCAACTTGATCTGGTGATACCCTGAGTATGCATCCAAAAAACTTAACAGCTCGCATCCGGCTGTGGAGTCTATCACTTGGTCAATCCGTGGCAGAGCAAACGGATCTTTTGGGCAGGCCTTGTTCAAACTCGTGTAGTCTATACACATACGCCACTTGTTATTCTTCTTCAGAACCAGAACTGGATTGGCAAGCCATTCTGGAAAGAACACTTCCATGATGAAGCCGGCTGCAAGGAGCTGGGCTATCTCTTCTCCCACGATTCTTCGCTTCTCTTCTGACAGTCGGCGGAGGGGTTGCTTGACCGGCTTCGCGTCAGCTCGGACATGTAATTTGTGCTCGGCGAAATCCTTCGGGACACCCGGCATGTCCTTTGGGGACCATGCAAATATGTCTCGATTCTCACGGAGGAAGTCGACGAGCTCAAATTCGCCCCTATCACAGCGAACCTCTCCGGGTTCTCCGGGTCCAGAGGTATCTTCTTCGTCTCTTTGGCAGGCTGGAAGGAGCCCTGCGCATCACAATCCTTGGGGTTGGGGGACAAGGCCGGCTGCTTGCCGGCCATGGCCACAACCCGTTCCAACATCTTCTTCTCTTCTGCCACTACGAGCGACTCGGCCAACCGGCTACTGGCCATGGCACACTCGATGGACTTCTTGTAATCGCCGGCTACCGTGATGATCCCCTTCGAGCTCGGCATCTTCATCTTTAGGTAGGCGTAGTGGGGCACAGCCATGAACTTGGCCAAGGCAGGTCGGCCAAGCAGTGCATGATAGGGGCTCTCCAAATCCACTACCTCGAACCATATTGCTTCCCGGCGAAAATGATCTTTGTCTCCGAAGAGAACATCCATTTTGATCTTGCCGATTGGAGAGCAAGATAGGCCGGGTACGATACCATGGAAGACGGTGCGGCTCGGCATGAGCTGCTTCACTTTGATGTTCAGCTTCTCCTTGGTATCGCGGTACAGTATGTTGATACTGCTTCCGCCGTCTATCAGGACGCGGGAAAATCTGGCAGCTCGCCTCTCCGTCGCGAGGGTAACGTCCAAGACCATTGCGTAGGAGCCAGGCGAAGGCATCTCCTCTGGGTGGTCGGCCTGGCTCCAGCTGATTGGCCTTTCTGACCAGTGCATGAACTCGGCGGTGCTAGAGGCGACTGCGTTCACTTCTTGGTGCTGCCGGCGCCGACTGCGCTTGTCGTCGGCTTGACTGGTGAAGACGACGTAGGCGGCGTGCTCTTCGGGAAATTCGTCTTGGATGGCGCCGACTGCCGGCCGAGCCGCCGACTGCTGGGGGGCTGGAGGCGGCTGGCCATGAGGCGGAGGCGGCAACATTCCCTCACCCTTGGTGATGCGGGTGAGCCAGTGGCATTTCTGGGTTGTGTGGTTGGACGGCTTCGCGCCGCTGTGGAACTTGCAAGGGGCGTCGAGTGCTTGCTCGTAGGAGAAAGACGGCTGCCAGGGCGGCCGGCCACCCTTCTTCTTGGGAGCGGGCCAATCCTCGGGCTGCTCGTCTTCAACTGTGGCCACCTGCCGACTGGAGGAAGTCGGCATGGGGCCCTTGCGCTTGTGGTCGTTCTGGTGGGGGCGCCGATTAGGGTCGCCAGCCGGCGTCTTGGGAGCCGGAGCAATTACTTTCCCCGAGGCGTCTACTCGCAGCTCGGTCTTCATCGAGGAGTCGGCAGTGGCGTACTTGTCGGCGGTGATCAGCAACTCATCGCGGTTAGCCGGCTCGTCGCAGAGGAGTCGGTGCTTGAGGAGGGTGCCCTCTCGGCACCCGGCGGTGAAGTACTCGATGGCCTAGACCTCGTGCACTCCTTCGGAGGAGTTGCGGAGCTCGGCCCATCGCGTGAGGTAGTCGCGGGTCGACTCGTTGGGCCCTTGGACGCAAAGGGAGAGCTGGCGAGGCTTGGGAGGCCGCTTGTAGGTGCTGGTGAAGTTGCGGACGAAAACTTCGGTGAAGTCCAGCCAACTGTTGATGCTGTAGGGCTTGAGGCTGTTGAGCCATGTGCGCACCGTGCCTTGTAGCATCAGGGGGACGTACTTCACGGCGACGCGCCGATTGCCGTTGGCGATGCTGACGGCCGTGGAGTAGTCGATGAGCCAATCTTCCAGCTTCGCTGAGCCGTTGTACTTGGGCGTGTCTCTGGGGAGCGAGAACCCTTTGGGGAAGGGCTCGTCGCGGATGCGGGGGCCAAAGCATGGCGGGCCGACATCGTCTTCTTCTTCTAACGCCAAGGATCGAGCAAGGCGGTCGATCCTATAGCGGGCGTCACTCTCGCCGACTCCTTCTCGGCGGCCGAGTCGGTCGCCAAGAGTCGGATGTGTGATGGGCGGTGGACTGAGGCGTCTTTCTCTTCGAGGCGGGGGAGGAGGCAGGTTTCCTTGGTGCTCTACTGCTCGAGGGCGGCCCTCCGCGTCGCGCTCGATGGTGATGTGAGTCCGGCTGCGGCTGGCAGCCGGCTCCTTGTCTTTCTTCTGGTGTGCGCCGCTCGCAGTCGGCGAGCGGGACGTCGCGGCGTGTTCCCCGCGCGGGGGATGACTATCGGCACGGGCGCCGGCTTCGTGCCGTTCTGCAGCCGCGTCGAGCAGCTGCTGGATCCGTCTTGTCATGTAGGGGAGCTCATCGGCTCCCAACCCATTGAGCTCCTCTGCAGCCGCCCGAGCGGCTCGCAGATTCTCAAGCGGGGTGGCGTAGACGGGGCGATCTGCGCCCAGCATGCCTGCAACGGCCGCGCCGCGCTTCTGGACGAAGCCGGCTCGGCTCGGGCCGCTAGGCGGCGGCGTGCCGAAGGCGGCGCGGTCGACTTCGCGCTGGTGGGCCTCGGTGAGGCGTCTCATGGAGGCTATCTTCTGGCCCTCCGCAATGAGGGCAAGGCGGCGTGCCTCCAAGGTCTCGGCGTCGGCGTCGGCCGGGATGGGGACGGAGAGGTCGTGCATCGCCGCTTGCTGAGCGTCGCGGGCATTCTCGCCCGAGTTGGAGACGTGGCTGATGACCAGCACTTCGGTGATAGCGCTGCTTCCGCTGTCAGCTCGAGGAAGGGGGTCGTCGAAGACCACCACGTCGGAGGGGTAGGCGTCAAGTGATGCAGTGTCGGAGTCGACGAGCATCGGGTCGGTGGAGCCGACCGACTCACGTCTGCAGCAGGCTCGCTGGAGACGTGAAGCTGGTCGAGGAGGCTGACGAGGCGGCTCTCGGGGTAGTCGGTGCATGCGTCGGACGCAGGCTCATCGGAGATGCGAGTCTCGCCGAGCAGATCGGCGAGGCAGCTCGCTGCGCAGGCGTCGTCGACGCCTTGCAGCGCGTCAAGGCAAACGCCATCGGGCGCAGCAGGCTGGCTGCGCTCGCGGGGGAGGAAGAGGGTTCCCGTCCAGAACAGGTCTCCGGACGACGGTGCACCTGGCCCCACGGTGGGCGCCAAATGTCGGGTGGTTGGTGCGACATATGCCAAGGGATGGCTTATCATTGTGGGAGCCAATAAAATGTCGCCGGTGCCTGGAAACGGGATGAGGCGAAGACATGCACGCCGGCGGATCTTACCCAGGTTCGGGGCTCTCCGAGGAGATAACACCCCTAGTCCTGCTCTGCGGGGTCTCCGCATGATCACTAGATCGATGAAAGGTAGCTACAATCGCTCCTAGAGCTGTTGAGATCAAGGGGGAAGAAGAACAAGACTAGCTCTTGCTTCTCTCTATCTATGGTGCGTGTGCTATGCTTAGGAGGCAACTCTATGCTCAGAGGCCAACTATGCTTAGCAGCGAACCCTTTGCATGGGTGCTCCGGGGGGTTTATATAGGCCTACCCCCCGGGGGTACAATGGTAATCCGACTGGGAGCTGGTCCCAGCCGTCAGTGTCTACGCTCGCCGGCTTCTCCGCCGGCTGCTGGGTCCCGCCGGCTGCAGGGTCCCGCCGGCTGCCGGCTACTTGGTCGACAGGCCGGCCCCACCGCCTAGGGTCTTGTCGGCGGCTGCTTACTGTAGCCTCGCCTATGATGACGAGGGCTTTGTCGAGGTAAGCGTGGCTACAGTGGGCCGCCTCGGGGTCCATCACTGTAGCCTTACCTCATCTTGTCTCCTTAATGGGGCTCCTGCTTCGAGGAAGGGAGTAGCCGGCTTCTGGAGGCCGGCTATGCTCTTGGCCGACTGGGAAAGGCCGGGCCGCCTTCACGCCTCTCTGTGGCTGAAGGGGCCCGTAGTCCTTGGGCCGTACAGGAGTTGGTTGTGGATGACGTCGAGGCTAGCATGGCTACAGTGCCGAGCCGCACGGGAGACGGCCGTCCCGTACGGCCTCCTGTAGCCATGCCCGCCTCGGGCTTCGGGGGTAGTGGGCCGCACTATGGCCACACCCCGTCATGTCGCCGTTATGTGGGAACGGCTTTGGTGGTTGTGGTCTCGGCCGGCTGCTAGGAGCCAACGTCCTTCTTGGCCGGCTTCTTGGAGTCGGCCACCCCGTAGTCGTCCTAGGGAGAGGTTGCTCGAGGCTGGGTCGCCTTCCGGGAGTCGGCTTCAGAGGTAGCCGGCCAGGGAAGGCGGCCCAAATGCTTGGAGTGCTTGAAGGCCCAAAGGCCTGATAATTTTTCTGAAGAACCAGGGGTAGTCGGTTGGGCTACCCGTGGCCGTTTACTCCGACAAAAATATACATAAACTGCAAAATTTCTTGTCTTATGACCTATATTTTAATTTTCTTATACCAAATTTTACGTAGTGAATTAATAGAAATGTAACTATTTGAATTCCAAATGTAATTTAATTAGGAAGTGATCGTAAGATTACCTCAGGTGAAGAATAACTTATTCTGCACCCTGGGTGATGAATAGCATCACTATATATATATATCACTTAGGCTTCAAGTGCGTACTTGTTAGTTAAACCTATGGTTAAAATGTGACACTAAATACGACTAGTAAGTAGTACAGTAGCAGTACTAGTATACGTCGGTCAAATTATTCATCATGTCCACACACTGAATTGACGTGACAACACGCTGCGCGTGAGGTGACACAAGAATCCCGGGCGGCGTGTTTGGGTATTCTGGACTTCAGATTTGGAGTACCACTTATCTGTCGAAATCTTTCATCATTCACTTAAAACAGTCGATTGATCATACATTGAGTACCATATAACTGGAATTAACCCATGCAAGTCGAAGAAGGATTGGCCGGTGCTGCCGGCTAGCGTCAAGTTCGATCCCACGGATCAGGAGCTGATCGAGCACCTTGAGGCCAAAGTGAGTGCTGACAGCGCGAGATCTCACCCTCTCATCAATTTGTTTATACCAACCATCGACAGCGAGCACGACATATGCTACACCCATCCTGAGAAACTTCCAGGTAAGACACCGATCGGCCGTCTACTTGCACAAACATATTCCTTTGTTTATAGCTCTATTTTTCTTTTTAGACGCAGACCTGGTGAAGCAATTACAATTTGACAGTTAATAAAAAGTGAAACAAGTGACTGCAACATGCCAAATATGTTATGAAAATGCCAACTACGTACACTAAAACCTGTATTCGACAATACTGCAGGTATCACACTGAGTGGCCTAAGCAAGCATTTCTTCCAGCGCAATTCCAGGGAGTTCAAAAGGGGCACGTGGATGCGTCGCAAGATACAGTCAGAGTGCGGCATGCACGCGATGTGGCACAACACCGGCAATACCTTGCCGGTGATGGTCAACGGCCGGCAGACGGGCAACAAAAAGGTTCTGGTGCTGCACACCAACAAGAACTTCGACCAGCAGAGGACCAACTGGGTGATGCACCAGTACCACCTCGGGGACCTGGAGCAAGAGAAGGAGCGGGAGCTAGTCCTCTGCAAGATTTTCTACCAAACGAACACTAGGGCCGGGAGTAAAAAGATTATGTTAGTTTGGTATAGGTACTTGTACTACCTTGTCGTCCGCAATTTGGTATTGTTGTTAACGATCTTTTGGTATGAACTTGGCATTTGCTTCCAACATTTGTTTCGAAACGAATTTTTAGGCACCTGATTTTTATTTGATGGGTAGCATAATCACCCGCCATTCGAATTCCCAGTTCTCCCAATTTTTTCAAACAAGTGCATGCTCTTATTATTATGATGAAAAAACAATATCCCTGCTGCATCCTAGTTATCAGTTTGTACTTGCAGAATTCTCTCGTTTATTGAGCACATATATTGTTTTTTCACATCGAGCAAGTTTCAATTGGGCTGTAGACTGCCCAGGCTTGGTTTTGTTTTTTACAGGCCCAGCCCATGACGACAACGGGGCACAAAGATCCAGCAGGTATCTACTGGCCTCTGGCCCGCCAGCGTTAGTTATATTTTGTCTTACAACAACCGCAGGCAGTTTTTATACTGGATCAAACACACGGCCCAGTTCTATTTTCCTCTTGAAACGCATGTCCTACATCCGTTTTCTAATCTCTACCTATAGTTTTACTAGTTCATATACACGTATCATTATATTGAAAATACATAAAATTCACTTTTCATATTTACATCCTTATTTTTGTTGTTGTTTTCCCTCCCAGCACTGATTTTTTTATCACTGGTTTTCCCTTAAACCAACTCAATTGTCCCACGTCTTATTTGCTTACAAAAACAAAACAATTTTTTTGGCAAATCAATAAGTTCTTAAAAAATGTTTATCATTTTGGGATTACAAAAGTTCGGATTCCACCGAAATATGCAAAATAAGGTTGAACTTTTTGACCGTGGTCCTGGGCAGAAAATGGGCTGTAATAAATTACTTAAAAATTAGAAAATGGGCTGCAAATTATTAAAAATAGCAAATGGGCTCTGTGTTGTCGGCCACAGATTTGGAGGCTGACTTGTGGGCCTACTAAGTTCATGCGTACACAAGGTTTATCAAAAAAGAAACTTAGTCAACAATCGACGCTACCAGCTGAAGGAAATATGCCCTAGAGGCAATAATAAAGTATTATATATTTCCTTATATCATGATAAATGTTTATTATTCATGCTAGAATTGTATTAACCGGAAACATAATACATGTGTGAATACATAGACAAACAAAGTGTCACTAGTATGCCTCTACTTGACTAGTTCGTTAATTAAAGATGGTTATGTTTCCTAGCCATAAACATGAGTTGTCATTTGATTAACGGGATCACCTCAATAGGAGAATGACGTGATTGACATGACCCATTACATTAGCTTAGCACCCGATCGTTTAGTATGTTGCTATTGCTTTCTTCATGACTTATACATGTTCCTATGACTATGAGATTATGCAACTCCCGTTTATCGGAGGAACACTTTGTGTGCTACCAAACGTCACAACGTAACTGGGTGATTATAAAGGTGCTCTACAGGTGTCTCCAAAGGTACTTGTTGGGTTGGCGTATTTCGAGATTAGGATTTGTCACTCCGATTGACGGAGAGGTGTCTCAGGGCCCACTCGGTAATGCACATCACTATAAGCCTTGCAAGCATTGTGACTAATGAGTTAGTTGCGGGATGATGTATTACGGAACGAGTAAAGAGACTTTCCGGTAACGAGATTGAACTAGGTATCGAGATACCGACGATCGAATCTCGGGCAAGTAACATACCGATGACAAAGGGAACAACGTATGTTGTTATGCGGTCTGACCGATAAAGATCTTCGTAGAATATGTAGGAGCCAATATGGGCATCCAGGTCCCGCTATTGGTTATTGACCGGAGAGGTGTCTCGGTCATGTCTACATAGTTCTCGAACCCAAAGGGTCCGCACGCTTAAAGTTACGATGACAGTTTTATTATGAGTTTATATGATTTGATGTACCGAAGGTTGTTCGGAGTCCCGGATGTGATCACGGACATGACGAGGAGTCTCGAAATGGTCGAGACGTAAAGATTGATATATTGGACGACTATATTCGGACACCGGAAGTGTTCCGGAGAAGTTTCGGATTAAACCGGAGTGCCGGAGGGTTACCGGAACCCCCCGGGGAAGTATTGGGCCTTAATGGGCCTTGAGGGGAGAGAGAGGGCAGCAGCCAGGAGGTGGTGCGCCCCCTCCCAGAGGAGTCCTAGTTGGACTAGGAGAGGGGGGCGCAGCCCCCTTTCCCTCTCCCTCTCCCTCTCTTTCCTTCCCCCCTTCTTTTCCTAGTAGGACTAGGAAAGGGGAGTCCTACTCCTACTAGGAGGAGGACTCCCCCCTCTCCTTGGCGCGCCCCATAGGCAGCCGGCCTCCCCCTTGCTCCTTTATATACGGGGGCAGGGGGCACCTAAGAACACACTTGATATACGATATTTTAGCCGTGTGCGGTGCCCCCCTCCACCAGATTACACCTCGATAATACCGTCGCGAAGCTTAGGCGAAGCCCTGCGTCGGTGGAACATCATCATCGTCACCACGCCGTCGTGCTGACGAAACTCTCCCTCAACACTCGGCTGGATCGGAGCTCGAGGGACGTCATCGAGCTGAACGTGTGTAGAACTTCGGAGGTGCCGTGCGTTCGGTACTTGATCGGTCGGATCGTGAAGGCGTTCGACTACATCAACCGCGTTGTGATAACGCTTCCGCTGTCGGTCTACGAGGGTACGTGGACAACACTCTCCCCTCTCGTTGCTATGCATCACCATGATCTTGCGTGTGCGTAGGAATTTTTTTGAAATTACTACGTTACCCAACAGTGGCATCCGAGCCTGGTTTTATGCGTTGATGCTATGCACGAGTAGAACACAAGTGAGTTGTGGGCGATATAAGTCATACTGCTTACCAGCATGTCATACTTTGGTTCAGCGGTATTGTGAGATGAAGCGGCCCGGACCGACATTACGCGTACGCTTATGCGAGACTGGTTTCACCGTTCGGAGCACTCTTTGCTTAAAGGTGACTGGCGGGTGTCTGTCTCTCTCACTTTAGTTGAACCGAGTGTGGCTACGCCCGGTCCTTGCGAAGGTTAAAACAACAGCAACTTCACAAACTATCGTTGTGGTTTTGATGCGTAGGTAAGAACGGTTCTTGCTAAGCCCGTAGCAGCCACGTAAAACTTGCAACAACAAAGTAGAGGACGTCTAACTTGTTTTTGCAGGGCATGCTGTGATGTGATATGGGGAAGACATGATGTGATATAATGTGTTGTATGAGATGATCATGTTTTGTAACCGAGTTATCGCCAACTGGCAGGAGCCATATGGTTGTCGCTTTATTGTATGAGATGCAATCGCCATGTAATAGTTTTACTTTATCACTAAGCGGTAGCGATAGTCGTAAAAGCAATAAGTTGGTGAGACGACAACGATGCTACGATGGAGATCAAGGTGTCGCGCCGGTGACGATGGTGATCATGACGGTGCTTCGGAGATGGAGATCACAAGCACGGTGCTTCGGAGATGGAGATCACAAGCACAAGATGATGATGGCCATATCATATCACTTATATTGATTGCATGTGATGTTAATCCTTTATGCATCTTATCTTGCTTTGTTTGACGGTAGCATTATAAGATGATCTCTCACTAAAATTTCAAGATAAAAGTGTTCTCCCTGAGTATGCACCGTTGCAAAAGTTCTTCGTGCTGAGACACCACGTGTTAATCGGGTGTGATAGGCTCTACGTTCAAATACAACGGGTGCAAAACAGTTGCACACGCGGAGTACTCAGGTTAAACTTGACGAGCCTAGCATATGTACAGATATGGCCTCGGAACACAGAGACCGAAAGGTCGAGCGTGAATCATATAGTAGATATGATCAACATAGTGATGTTCACCATTGAAACTACTCCATCTCACGTGTTAATCGGTCATGGTTTAGTTGCTTTGGATCACGTAATCACTTAGATGATTAGAGAGATGTCTATCTAAGTGGAAGTTCTTAAGTAATATGATTAATTGAACTTAAATTTATCATGAACTTAGTACCTGATAGTATCTTGCTTGTCTATGTTAATTGTAGATATATGGCCCGTGCTGTTGTTCTGTTGAATTTTAATGCGTTCCTTGAGAAAGCTAAGTTGAAAGATGATGGTAGCAATTACACGGACTGGGTCCGTAACTTGAGGATTATCCTCATTGCTGCACAGAAGAATTACGTCCTGGAAGCACCGCTAGGTGCCAGGCCTCCTGCAAGAGCTACGCCAGAAGTTATGAACGTCTGGCAAAGCAAAGCTGATGACTACTCAATAGTTCAGTGTGCCATGCTTTACGGCTTAGAACCGGGACTTCAACGACGTTTTGAACGTCATGGAGCATATGAGATGTTCCAGGAGTTGAAGTTAATATTTCAAGCAAATGCCCGGATTGAGAGATATGAAGTCTCCAATAAGTTCTATAGCTGCAAGATGGAAGAGAATAGTTCTGTCAGTGAGCATATACTCAGAATGTCTGGGTATAATAATCACTTGATTCAACTGGGAGTTCAACTTCCGGATGATTGCGTCATTGACAGAATTCTTCAATCACTGCCACCAAGCTACAAGAGCTTCGTGATGAACTATAACATGCAAGGGATGGATAAGACGATTCCCGAGCTCTTCGCAATGCTAAAGGCAGCGGAGGTAGAAATCAAAAAGGAGCATCAAGTGTTGATGGTCAGTAAAACCACTAGTTTCAAGAAAAAGGGCAAAGGGAAGAAGAAAGGGAACTTCAAGAAGAATAGCAAGCAAGTTGCTGTTCAGGAGAAGAAATCCAAGTCTGGACCTAAGCCTGAAACTGAGTGCTTCTACTGTAAGCAGACTGGCCACTGGAAGCGGAACTGCCCCAAGTATTTGGCGGATAAGAAGGATGGCAAGGTTAACAAAGGTATATGTGATATACATGTTATTGATGTGTACCTTACTAATACTCGCAGTAGCACCTGGGTATTTGATACTGGTTCTGTTGCTAATATTTGCAACTCAAAACAGGGGCTACGGATTAAGCGAAGTTTAGCTAAGGACGAGGTGACGATGCGCGTGGGAAATGGTTCCAAAGTCGATGTGATCGCCGTCGGCACGCTACCTCTACATCTACCTTCGGGATTAGTTTTAGACCTAAATAATTGTTATTTGGTGCCAGCGTTGAGCATGAACATTATATCTGGATCTTGTTTAATGCGAGACGGTTATTCATTTAAATCAGAGAATAATGGTTGTTCTATTTATATGAATAATATCTTTTATGGTCATGCACCCTTGAAGAGTGGTCTATTTTTAGTGAATCTCGATAGTAGTGATACACATATTCATAATATTGAAGCCAAAAGATGCAGAGTTAATAATGACAGTGCAACTTATTTGTGGCACTGCCGTTTGGGTCATATCGGTGTAAAGCGCATGAAGAAACTCCATACTGATGGAATTTTGGAATCACTTGATTTTGAATCACTTGGTACTTGCGAACCGTGCCTTATGGGCAAGATGACCAAAACACCGTTCTCCGGAACTATGGAGAGAGCAACAGATTTGTTGGAAATCATACATACAGATGTATGTGGTCCGATGAATATTGAAGCTCGTGGCGGATATCGTTATTTTCTCACCTTCACAGATGATTTGAGCAGATATGGGTATATCTACTTAATGAAACATAAGTCTGAAACATTTGAAAAGTTCAAAGAATTTCAGAGTGAAGTTGAAAATCATCGTAACAAGAAAATAAAATTCCTACGATCTGATCGTGGAGGAGAATATTTGAGTTACGAGTTTGGTCTACATTTGAAACAATGCGGAATAGTTTCGCAACTCACGCCACCCGGAACACCACAGCGTAATGGTGTGTCTGAACGTCGTAATCGCACTTTACTAGATATGGTGCGATCTATGATGTCTCTTACTGATTTACCGCTATCGTTTTGGGGTTATGCTTTAGAGACGGCTGCATTCACTCTAAATAGGACACCATCGAAATCCGTTGAGACGACGCCTTTTGAACTATGGTTTGGCAAGAAACCAAAGTTGTCGTATCTTAAAGTTTGGGGTTGCGATGCTTATGTGAAGAAACTTCAACCTGATAAGCTCGAGCCTAAATCGGAGAAATGTGTCTTCATAGGATACCCAAAGGAGACCGTTGGGTACACCTTCTATCACAGATCCGAAGGCAAGATATTTGTTGCTAGAAATGGATCCTTTCTGGAGAAGGAGTTTCTCTCGAAAGATGTGAGTGGGAGGAAAGTAGAACTTGATGAGGTAACTGTACCTGCTCCCTTATTGGAAAGTAGATCATCGCAGAGATCAGTTTCTGCGACACCTACACCAAGTAGTGAGGAAGTTAATGATAATGATCATGAAACTTCAGATCAAGTTATTACTGAACTTCGTAGGTCAACTAGATCAAGATCCGCACCAGAGTGGTACGGTAATCCTGTTCTGGAGGTCATGTTACTAGACCATGGCGAACCTACGAACTATGAAGAAGCGATGGTGAGCCCAGATTCCGCAAAAATGGCTTGAAGCCATGAAATCCGAGATGGGATCCATGTATGAGAACAAAGTATGGACTTTGGTTGACTTGCCCGATGGTCGGCAAGCCATTGAAATAAATGGATCTTCAAGAAGAAGACTGACGCTGATGGTAATGTTACTATCTATAAAGCTCGACTTGTTGCGAAAGGTTTTCGACAAGTTCAAGGAATTGACTACGATGAGACCTTCTCACCCGTAGCGATGCTTAAGTCTGTCCGAATCATGTTAGCAATTGCCGCATTTTATGATTATGAAATTTGGCAAATGGATGTCAAAACTGCGTTCCTGAATGGATTTCTGGAAGAAGAGTTGTATATGATACAACCGGAAGGTTTTGTCGATCCAAAGGGAGCTAACAAAGTGTGCAAGCTCCAGCGATCCATTTATGGACTGGTGCAAGCCTCTCGGAGTTGGAATAAACGCTTTGATAGTGTGATCAAAGCATTTGGTTTTATACAGACTTTTGGAGAAGCCTGTATTTACAAGAAAGTGAGTGGGAGCTCGATAGCATTTCTGATATTATATGTGGATGACATATTACTGATTGGAAATGATATTGAATTTCTGGATAGCATAAAGGGATACTTGAATAAGAGTTTTTCAATGAAAGACCTCGGTGAAGCTGCATATATATTAGGCATTAAGATCTATAGAGATAGATCAAGGCGCTTAATTGGACTTTCACAAAGCACATACCTTGACAAAGTTTTGAAGAAGTTCAAAATGGATCAAGCAAAGAAAGGGTTCTTGCCTGTACTACAAGGTGTGAGATTGAGTAAGACTCAATGCCCGACCACTGCAGAAGATAGAGAGAAGATGAAAGATGTTCCCTATGCTTCAGCCATAGGCTCTATCATGTATGCAATGCTGTGTACCAGACCTGATGTGTCCCTGCTATAAGTTTAGCAGGGAGGTACCAAAGTAATCCAGGAGTGGATCACTGGACAGCGGTCAAGAACATCCTGAAATACCTGAAAAGGACTAAGGATATGTTTCTCGTATATGGAGGTGACAAAGAGCTCATCGTAAATGGGTTACGTTGATGCAAGCTTTGACACTGATCCGGACGATTCGAAATCGCAAACCGGATACGTATTTACATTGAACGGTGGAGCTGTCAGTTGGTGCAGTTCCAAGCAAAGTGTCGTGGCGGGATCTACGTGTGAAGCGGAATACATAGCTGCTTCGGAAGCAGCGAATGAAGGAGTCTGGATGAAGGAGTTCATAACCGATCTAGGTGTCATACCTAGTACATCGGGACCAATGAAAATCTTTTGTGATAATACTGGTGCAATTGCCTTAGCAAAGGAATCCAGATTTCACAAGAGAACCAAGCACATCAGAAGACGCTTCAATTCCATCCGGGATTTAGTCCAGGTGGGAGACATAGAAATTTGCAAGATACATACGGATCTGAATGTAGCAGATCCGTTGACTAAGCCTCTTCCACGAGCAAAACATGATCAGCACCAAGACTCCATGGGTGTAAGAATCATTACTATGTAATCTAGATTATTGACTCTAGTGCAAGTGGGAGACTGAAGGAAATATGCCCTAGAGGCAATAATAAAGTATTATATATTTCCTTATATCATGATAAATGTTTATTATTCATGCTAGAATTGTATTAACCGGAAACATAATACATGTGTGAATACATAGACAAACAAAGTGTCACTAGTATGCCTCTACTTGACTAGTTCGTTAATCAAAGATGGTTATGTTTCCTAGCCATAGACATGAGTTGTCATTTGATTAACGGGATCACCTCATTAGGAGAATGACGTGATTGACATGACCCATTACATTAGCTTAGCACCCGATCGTTTAGTATGTTGCTATTGCTTTCTTCATGACTTATACATGTTCCTATGACTATGAGATTATGCAACTCCCGTTTACCGGAGGAACACTTTGTGTGCTACCAAACGTCACAACGTAACTGGGTGATTATAAAGGTGCTCTACAGGTGTCTCCAAAGGTACTTGTTGGGTTGGCGTATTTCGAGATTAGGATTTGTCACTCCGATTGTCGGAGAGGTATCTCAGGGCCCACTCGGTAATGCACATCACTATAAGCCTTGCAAGCATTGTGACTAATGAGTTAGTTGCGGGATGATGTATTACGGAACGAGTAAAGAGACTTGCCGGTAACGAGATTGAACTAGGTATCGAGATACCGACGATCGAATCTCGGGCAAGTAACATACCGATGACAAAGGGAACAACGTATGTTGTTATGCGGTCTGACCGATAAAGATCTTCGTAGAATATGTAGGAGCCAATATGGGCATCCAGGTCCCGCTATTGGTTATTGACCGGAGAGGTGTCTCGGTCATGTCTACATAGTTCTCGAACCCAAAGGGTCCGCACGCTTAAAGTTACGATGACAGTTTTATTATGAGTTTATATGATTTGATGTACCGAAGGTTGTTCGGAGTCCCGGATGTGATCACGGACATGACGAGGAGTCTCGAAATGGTCGAGACGTAAAGATTGATATATTGGACGACTATATTCGGACACCGGAAGTGTTCCGGAGAAGTTTCGGATTAAACCGGAGTGCCGGAGGGTTACCGGAACCCCCCGGGGAAGTATTGGGCCTTAGTGGGCCTTGAGGGAGAGAGAGGGCAGCAGCCAGGAGGTGGTGCGCCCCCTCCCAGAGGAGTCCTAGTTGGACTAGGAGAGGGGGCGCAGCCCCCTTTCCCTCTCCCTCTCCCTCTCTTTCCTTCCCCCCTTCTTTTCCTAGTAGGACTAGGAAAGGGGAGTCCTACTCCTACTAGGAGGAGGACTCCCCCCCTCTCCTTGGCGCGCCCCATAGGCAGCCGGCCTCCCCCTTGCTCCTTTATATACGGGGGCAGGGGGGCACCTAAGAACACACTTGATATACGATATTTTAGCCGTGTGCGGTGCCCCCCTCCACCAGATTACACCTCGATAATACCGTCGCGAAGCTTAGGCGAAGCCCTGCGTCGGTGGAACATCATCATCGTCACCACGCCGTCGTGCTGACGAAACTCTCCCTCAACACTCGGCTGGATCGGAGTTCGAGGGACGTCATCGAGCTGAACGTGTGTAGAACTTCGGAGGTGCCGTGCGTTCGGTACTTGATCGGTCGGATCGTGAAGACGTTCGACTACATCAACCGCGTTGTGATAACGCTTCCGCTGTCGGTCTACGAGGGTACGTGGACAACACTCTCCCCTCTCGTTGCTATGCGTCACCATGATCTTGCGTGTGCGTAGGAAATTTTTTGAAATTACTACGTTACCCAACACCAGCGTCACACCGTTAGATGTCAATCTAACGGCAATCGTGCTTCTTCAGTCTCTGATCTTCCTGCCCCAGCCGCCCAAACCAGCGCCATCGGAACCGCTTGCTCCCGCCTCCCATTGCCGGTTGTGCTGCCGGGCAGGCCTCACGGCCCCATCGTATACTCGCATCCCTGGCCTGTCTATCCCTCTACGCACCCACACCTCCTGTTATTTTCCGGCAACGGCAGCCGAACCAGTCAACCCTCGTACTCTCCACCGCATAGGCAGCCACTGCCTTGTCTTCCCCGGCTCCGTGTCGTTCCTTTCGTAGGCCTCGCCGTCGTCCACTGCCCTGGTGCAATCGGCGCGACGTGGTCAACGTGGTCAACGAATGACATCCATTGCAAGTGGACTATACATGGAGAGGCTGATAGCTGGGTCCACGGCCGCACACAAGGAAATGCCTCCTTATTACGCGCAAAATGTGACTCGAAATTTCGGGATTAAAAACAGTTCGGACCGCACCGAAATATGCAAAATTCCGTATAATTTTTTAACCGTGGCCACAATATGGGCTGTAATGCTAACAAAAAGAATTTGGGCTCCAAAAAAACCATAAGAATTAGCAAATGGGCTGTAAATTATTAGAAATAATGGCAGATGGGCTGTATGATGTTTTCCACAGATTTGAGGCTTTCCTAAAAAAAGGTTGACGCACAAGCAGTGACTGTTGGATGTCCATCCAACGGCCGTCGTGCTTCTTCAATCTCTGCTCTTCCTGCTCCAGCCGCTCAAACAAGCGCCGGCGGGACTGCCTGCTCTCTCCTCCCCGCGGCCGGCTGTGGTGCCGCGCAGGCCTCACCGCCCCACCGTACTCCCATCACTGGCCTAGCCATCCCTCTACTCACCCACACCTGCTGTTATTCTCTCGCGACGGCAGACGAACCAGTAAACCCTCGTATAGTCATACTCCCCTCCGCATGGGAAACAACTGCCGAGTCTTCCGTGCCTCCGTGCCATTCCCTTCCTAGGCCTCGCCGTCGTCCACCGCCCTGGTGCTCTCGGCGCGGCCTGGTCAACGTGGTCAACGACCGACATGCATCTGAAGTGGACTGTATGTGGAGAGGCTGACAGCTGGGTCCACGGCCGCACGCAAGGAAATGCCTCCTTATTACGTGCAAAATAATGATTCCTCCACCTGACATCTGGGACCCACTGAAAGGGCCTCTGTATTTCGCGAAAAAACGTTAACGTCGCTGACAGCTTGGACCCACCAGCTGTATCTTCGCACGCAAGGAAGTGCCTCCTTATTACGCACAAAAAAAATGAATACTCCCCCTGCTAGCTGGGACCCAGTATAGTGGCAGGCCGACTAGTGGGCCTAATAAGTTGACGGGGACGGAGGACTTTGTCAACTTAGTCAATATGCACGATTCTAGCTCCAGTGACCGTACGATGTCCATCCAACAGCCGTAGTGCTTCTTCAACCTCTCGTCTTCTTGCTCCAGCCGCCCAAACCAGCGCCGGTCGTGCCTCGTGTTCCTGCCTCCCGTGGCCGGCTGCGATGCGGCAGAGGCCTCACCGCCCACTACTACTCCCACCGCTGGCCAGGCCATCCATCTACTCATCCACACCCCCTGTTATTCTGCGGCGACGGCAGCGTCACACAGGAGCCGAACCAGTGAACCCTCATACTCCTCTACGCGTGGGCATCCACTGCCGCATCTTCCCCGGCTCCGCGTCGTCCCCTTCCTAGGCCTCGCCGTCGTCCACTGCCCTGGTGCTCTTGGCGTGGCGTGGTCAACGTGGTCAAGGAATGACTTCCATCAGACGTGGACTGTACGTGGAGAGGCTGACAGCTGGGTCCACGGCCGCAGCAAGGAAGTGCCTCCTTATTACACGCAAAATAATTATTCCTCCACCTGACAGCTGGGACCCACCGGACGGGCCATCGTATTTCATAAAAAAACGTTTCCCCCTAACTGCTGGGACCCACCAGCAACATCTTCGCACGCAAGGAAGTGCGTCTGGGAAAAAAAACCGATTCGCCCCCGTGACTGTTGGGACCCACCAGCTACATCTTCGCACGCAAGGAAGTGCCTGACAGTCGGGACCCACCTGGTCGAAGCGTACGTAGCGTTGTCATTCTGGTCGCGACCATGTATGTACATACTGGTCGATGTAGAGGCGTGCACGTGTCGTAGTAGAGGCGCGCGTGTAGCATGTACACGTATGTACAACGGCCAGTGTGCAAGAAAGAAAATACGGCCACGTACGTACATACGGGCAGGGCCTCGAACGGCTACTCGCGCATACGTACAGCCAGGGCTCGTGTACATGGCTGGGTCGGAACAGAGAAATAGCGTCGTCGTCGTGTTCATGGGGAGGCAACCGGCTGGGTCGGAACGGAATGCGTCGTCGTGTACATCGGGAGGGCTTGGACGGAACAACCAATGGAAACTGTCGGATCACGGGTTGCGGCAAAACCCATAAGGTTCGAACTCTGAGGTGCGCGCGAAGATCTTTTCCTACCGATCCGCGCCCTAGCTTGCTAAGATCGCGCGGACGAACTCAACGAACTCACAACACAAGAGACACAAGATTTATACTGGTTCTGGCCACCGTTGTGGTGTAATACCCTACTCCAGTGTGGTGGTGGTGGATTGCCTCTTGGGCTGATGACGAACAGTACAAAGGGGGAAGAACAGCCTCCTGACGATGAGGTGTTCTTGTGCTTGGCGAACTTGTGTGGGTGAGGATTACTCAAGATGAGATCGAGCCGCCTCTGAAGGAGTTCTCTCCTACGGTGGTGGCTAGTTCTACTTATATAGGCCCTGGTCCTCTTCCCAAATATTGAGCGGGAAGGGAGCCAACAACGACCAATTTGAAAGGGGACAACTAGTACAGCTTATCCTGACAAAAGCGGTCTTCGCCTGCAAAAGGCTCTGGTGGTGACGCCGCCTTGGGCTCCATGGTGACCTCCATGTTGCCGTCCTGCTGGTCTTGGTCTCGTTGCACTGATATGGAAACCTTTGCTTGATGCCTCGGCACTCCGCGCCTGCGCTTGCCTCCTTAGCACCAAAGAGGAAACAAGGACGCTGCGCGCGCTGGCACCCGCCTGGTCTCAATCGTCATGGCTCACGTCACGAGAACCTCGCGAGGTTTGCCTTGCCTTCATCTCTCTGCCCCTCGCGAGCCTGCCTGGCGAGGCTGCTCCTGAGGAGGTCTTGTGTTGTCTGCCTCGCGAGGCTTGGCCCCTCACGAGGGTCTTGGATGCCTTGTTGATGAAGATGGGTCGTACAGGCCTGCTAGCAAAGCCACGCCATGGGCCGCAGGCAGGCAAGTCTGGGGACCCCGACTCCCAGAACGCCGATAGTAGCCCCCGGGCCCAAGGCACGCTCAGGCTTGGCTTCGAGCCGAAGCCAAAGGTCAAGCGTGGAGCATCACGGGCCCCAAAAGCCTGCGGCCTTGGTCGACGCGTGGCGCTTAATTGGACGTGGGCGTCTCCGCTTCCCCACGCTGCCTCGGCAACTGCCCGACTTGACAAGTCCATGCGACATGCAAGGAACACCATCATTACATGTGATCGTGGGGGCGCTGGTTGGCCTTCTCCTGCTATAAATGAGGAGGGGGCAGAGCCCCCATCGCCACTTCTTGCCATCCTGTTTGCTCCTTCCTCCACGATCCTCTGCTAGTAGCAATGGCGCCCATCCGAAGGTTTTCTGCTGCGGAGAAGGGAAAGACTCCCCTCGACGTGCCGGCGCCGCTCCCGCCGAAGAAGAGGTCGGTTCACCGCCGCGACGCAGCGGCGATGCAGGTGGTGACGAGGCTTTGGTGCGAGCAGCCTCCTCCTAGGTATCCGCTACCCCTGTACGCCCAAGCCCAGGGCTCAGGAGGAAGGAGCGACGAGCGGCACCGCCCGCGCCGCGACCGCGGCCGCCACGCCATGGCGACTCGCGCCATCGCCCCTGGAATCCATGCTGCGGACTCCTCTCACAAGCTCGTGCTGTGGGCGGCGATGCCCCCAAGCACTTGGATCTGCTTCCCGCGGTTCTTCTCCGACGTGATGCCGCCGAGGGGACCCCTCGAGCTCTGGTTGCAGCATGCTGACTGTGACGCTCCGGCGACCGGTGCAGAGGTCAAAGCGGTCTCCCCTGGCAAGATCTTCATGACCCGTGGCTGGGGTGAGGTCGCGCGGGTCTGCCGTGCCGAGGGCGCCCTCGCGATCCACTTCGATTATGATGGTGCTTCCACGCTGTCCTTCAAGGTCTTCAATGCGGAGGGCCGCCGCCTGGAGTGCTGCCCCGGAGGGGAGCGCCGGGTCGATGCGCGCTCCGCTCGCGGTTCCTCCAGCAGCAGCGACCCTTGGGAGTCCAGTGGTTCTCCTGAGCTCTACGAGACTCCGGGGACGAGCGACGACAGCTACGTGCCCCCGAGCTCTTGCCGCGCCCGGAGCAGGGCAGCAGCGCCCAGCCGCCGCCCTCGCTGATCTGGATGGGGTTGCCACCAGCCTTCCGCGGCCCACTGTTGATGATGGCGCCGGCCGCGGGGGCATGTAGATAGGGTTCTCCTAGGTTCTTGTCTTTTGTTCCCTGCGAGGAATCAAGAAGTACCCCGTGGGGGCGTGTAAAGGGTCTGTAATGCCTTTTGTTGATATTATCCTTGTTATGAAGAATTGCGAATGCATGTCCTGTTTAGGCTCGGTCTCTCCTTTCCAACCTCACGACGGCTCGTTGCTCGACGCGATCAGGTCCCGGTCCCCAGGCAAGCTGCAGCCGTCGCTAGTATGCCAGGTCGCGTGCGTGGTCAAGGCCAGGAGGTGAGCGGCCCGAGGTCCAGTAAGAGCCCCTGAGGCGCGATGCTCAGGAGGTCCCCTTTAGCGCTCAAGCAGCCGTGGTAAGGTAAGAAAGGGAGGCGACGTTCCGCAACAGAGCTGCGGCGAGCGTGACTCCTAGGCTCCAACGATTAGCCGATCTGAGCGCGAGACTTATCTTGGCGGTCTGGAGTCGATTCCTTGCGATGCGCCGTGTTAATGCGTAGCTAGGCCAGGTCCATGCGAGCCTCCCCCCTCTTCTCCACGCTCTCCTTCGCGCTCTATGTCCTCATGTCCCGGCCCTTGAGCGAGCTCAGCCGCCGCTGGTATGCCAGGTCGCGTGCCGTGGTCAAGGCCAGGGGGTGAGGGCTGGAGAGCCAGTAGGAGCTCCTGAGTCGCGATGCTGAGGAGCCCCCGTTTTAACGCGCAAGCGGATTGCATGGGAGGAGAGGGAGCTAGCGGTGCTGCCTGCTGTCATTCTCATGAGATTCCTGTGAGCCAGCATAAGGAGAAACACAGTTTTCCATTATGGTTGCCAGTCCGCCGCCGGCTACTTCGCGAGGAGACGAAGGCACGGAGGGCCTGGTGAGGTGACATGCGCGGGGCGTGCCGCGAGCCAGAGCTCGACCGCTCAGATTTGTCGATGTTGCAGGGACGGACCCGTGCACAAGCGCCGTGCCAGCGCGAGTAGCCTCCGTGGGAGGTGAGAGTCAAACAGGTGATAGTCATAGGTAGGTTAAGCATGGAAAGCAAACTGGCTTAAGTGAAGGTAGGGGAGATACATGCCACTAGGTCATGCCCGAGCGGCTTGGGGATGATGCAGCACGAGGGGCGCCCCAGCAAGGTAAGCTAAAGACATAAGAAGGGATACATGCCACAGGGACGGACCCACGCGGCCTGGGAATGATGCAGCCCTGGGGGCGCTCCCAGCTAAATAAACTTGGAAAATGTCACCTGCTTCTGTCAATGAAGGGATGTCGGGGCAGCTGAAGGTACGCGGCAAAGGAGTTGCTCCTCATGAGCCACCGGGGCCGTGAGCCTCAGGAGGCTCTGGGGGTCCGGGCAGTTCCTTGAGGACCGTCTCCATCTCCGTCAGGACGGCGTGATGCCTGGCCTCCTGAGCCGCCAGGACACGCCTCAAGTTGCGTTGATAGGCGGACGACACGCTCGGCAGGCCAAAAGGCATGCGAACGTAGCCGTACGGTGGACCCTCGCAGCGGCCCACGCGCGAAGGCCAGAAGGGCTCCTGAGATGCGGCCCTGTTGAGCCCTGGGACGTCGATGCAGACACGCAGCCCAGCATCCTCGCCTAGGTGGGGAGCTGCGCTTCGTGAGCGGCAGTCGCGGCGCATGGCCCTTGCGTCTTGCAGTTCTTGAGTGGTCCTGGTGATGAACTCCCGAGCGGTGGGCGCTCCTCGCCCTGTGTTCTCCTGAGGGAAACATGCCATGAAGCACGCCTCCAAGTGGTGCCCAAGCGCCTCCCTCGTGATGTTGGCAAAGTCTGAGGCCCTCTAGAAGAGAGCCCTCGAGCCCTGCCCAAGAGGGGCGCTGGGCGCGCTTTCCTATGTGATGGAGGGAGGCGCCCCAGGCGCGGGCGCTGACCCTGACGAGGCGCCGCTTGCCTGAGGCCCGGCGTGGTGCAGCTGCTTCTTCTTCTTGGGGTGGCCTCAGGAGGGCGCTCGCCCTTGCTGTCGGGGTCATCGATTGCTGCAGCTTGGAAGGCACGCTCGAGGGCGCACACCGCATCTCTTTCTTTGCACGGGACTGTGATGATTCCGCCGCTTCCCGGCATCTTGAGGACGTTGTAGCCGTGATGGGTCACCGCCATGAACTTGGCCAGGGCTGGATACCCGAGGATGGCATTGTACGGCAGACGGATGTGTGCAACGTCGAAGTCGATGAGTTCGGTGCGGTAGTTTTTGCGTTCTCCGAAGGTGACAGGGAGGCGGACCTGCCCAATCGGTGTGGTGGAACCGTCGGTTACTCCTGAGAAAGGCTTGGTAGGCTGAAGCTGGTCATATGGCACTTGGAGGTTGTCGAACGTGTCGACAGACAGGACGTTGAGCCCTGCGTCGCTGTCGATGAGGGTCTTGGTGACTTGCATGTTGCTGATGACTGGGGAGCAAAGTATCGGGAGGGCGCCCCCGGTAGCTGCGCACTTGAGTTGATCTGCCGAACTGAAGGTGATGGCACACTTGGACCACCTGAGCGGGCGTGTGGCCTCGAGCTTGGGGAGGACTGCATTCACTTCACGAGCAAACCGTTTGAAGATACGCTGCGGGGCTGGGGCCCGAGCTCCGCCCAAGATGCAGGCGATAGCACGCGGCTCCTGGAAGCCCCCAGCCCCCTCGTCTTGATGGTGGTCGTCATTCCTTCTTGGCGGTGGCGGTAGTGGGGGAAGACCGGCATTGCCCTGAGGTCGATCCTCACGAGGCTGGTCCCTCCAGGCACCCTCGCGAGGCTGATCCTGCCAGCGGTCCGCACGAGGCCAGTCGGGCCACTCCTGGCGCGGGCAACGATCGTCCGAGCGTCCGCCACCACGTCCTCCTCCTCGGCCGTAGCCCCGGTCGCTACGCTCGGGACATCGACCGAAGCGTCCTTCTCGAATGTCTCTGAGCTCTTGACAGTCGCTGGTGTTGTGGGTATGCAGGTTATGGAAGGCGCAGAACGGTCGACTGCTCTTGGATGACTCGGGCTGATCTCTGTCATGCTTGGTGTCCGGTTCGCCCGCAAGCACGGCTGCTCCCTTGCGCTTCACGTCCTTGGCCTTGGCTTTCTTCTCCTCCGAGTCTGCAGCCGGGAGATCAAGGAGGGAGAGGCTCCCTTCCTCAGCTCTTGCGCACTTGGTCGCCAGGTTGAACAGCTCTAGGGACATGCACAACTCCTCGTGGATAGCGAGCTCCTCCTTCATCTTGACGTCACGGACGCCATCAGAGAATGCGGAGATGATGGCCTCGTCCGTCACCTTGGGGATCTTGAGACGAACGTTGTTGAAGTGCTGGATTTACTTCTGGAGGGTCTCTCCTGGTTGCTGCTTGACGCGACGCAGGTCACCCGCGGCCGGGGGGCGGTCGCGAGTGCCCTGGAAGTTGGCGACGAAGCGGTCGTGCATCTCGTCCCAAGAGGAGATCAAGCCTGGAGGCAGGTTCAGGAGCCACGAACGGGCGCCGTCTTTGAGTGCCATAGGGAACCAGTTCACCATGACTTTCTCGTCGTCGTTGGCCGCCTTGATGCTCAGCTCGTAGAGCTGCAGGAACTCTGCAGGGTCGGGGGTGTCGTCGTAGCGAGGAGGCAGATCCGGCTTGAACTTGCCCGGCCAAGCGATGCTACGCAGCTCGGGGGTGAAGGCGCGGCAGCTGGCCGTGGTCACCGGGGCCCACCTTGGAGGTGGAGCTTGGTCTTGACGCCCGCGCACCACTACGGCAAGCGATCCTGGGGCAGCGGTGCGAGGAGTGGCGGAGCATTCTCTTGCAGTCGAGGGAGTTGTTGACAACTTCTTTCTTCACGCGCGGGCGCCGGGCGCGGTGGGTCGTGCCGTGGAGCCGCGTGCCTTGGCACCAGGGCGCCGTCTTCGTGCAGAGGTGGTGGAGGTGCTCCGTGAGCTACATTGCCCGTGGCTGGCGGAGGGCGAGGCAGAGAGGGACGGCGCAGGGGAGCCCCCTGCGGCGCGGACAAGCTCGGCGATGCGGTCGAGCCAGTCCTCATAGAGGTCGTCGACTGGGTGGTAGCACAGGAGCTCGTGCGCCATGAGGAGCGCGGCCCGTGCGTCCGTGGGAGCGCGACGAGCGTGGGACGACGAACCAGCGGGAGTCAGCGATGGAGTGGCGGTGCGGCCGTCTCGCCGCACCGAGCGGTGCAGCAAGGATGCTTGCTGCTCGTTCCCCGCCGGGCCGGTCGCGGTGTTGGCGGCAGGCGACGGAGAGCGATGGGGTGGCCCGCCGACAGGGGCCGTCTGAGCAACGCGGGTGGTGAGGGCAGCCCTGCGCTCGGCGCGGGCGCGGCGTGCATCCGCCATGGAGACGATGAAGCGACGTGACGTGGAGCGACGGAAGGGAAGCTTCGGCGCACCCCTACCTGGCGCGCCAAATGTCGGATCATGGGCTCCGGCAAAACCCTTAAGGTTCGAACTCTGGGGTGCGCGCAAAGATCTTTTCCTACCGATCCGCGCCCTAGCTTGCTAAGATCTCGCGGACGAACTCAACGAACTCACAACACAAGAGGCACAAGATTTTTACTGGTTCGGGCCACCGTTGTGGTGTAATACCCTACTCCAGTGTGGTGGTGGTGGATTGCCTCTTGGGCTTGTGATGAACAGTATAAAGGGGGAAGAATAGCCTCCTGAGGATGAGGTGTTCTTGTGCTTGGCGAACTTGTGTGGGTGAGGATTACTCAAGATGAGATCGAGCCGCCTCTGAATGAGTTCTCTCCTACGGTGGTGGCTAGTTCTACTTATATAGGCCCTGGTCCTCTTCCCAAATATTGAGCGGGAAGGGAGCCAACAACGACCAATTTGAAAGGGGACAGCTAGTATAACTTATCCTGACAAAAGCGGTCTTCGCCTGCAAAAGGCTCTGGTGGTGACGCCGCCTTGGGCTCCATGGTGACCTCCATCTTGCCGTCCTGCTGGTCTTGGTCTCGTTGCACTGATATGGAAACGTTTGCTTGATGCCTCAGTACTCCGCGCATGCGCTTGCCTTCTTAGCACCAAAGAGGAAACAAGGACGCTGCGCGCACTGGCGCCCGCCTGGTCTCGATCGTCATGGCTCACGTCACGAGAACCTCACGAGGTTTGCCTTGCCTTGATCTCTTCGCCCCTCGCGAGCCTGCCTGGCGAGGCCGCTCCTAAGGAGGTCTTGTGTCGTCCGCCTCGCGAAGCTTAGCCCCTCGCGAGGGTGTTGGATGCCTTGTTGATGAAGATGGGCCGTACAGGCCTGCTAGCAAAGCCACGCCGTGGGCCGCAGGCAGCCAAGTCTGGGGACCCCCGTTCCCAGAACACCGACAGAAGCGAGGCCTGCCGTACCGCAGAACGAAGGAAACGGCCTTGTGTTCGACCGTCCACGTTCAAAACGGGATCCTGTTCATCGGGAGGGGTTTGGCATGCCGCAAAACAGAGGAAACGGACCTCCTACGGTCGAAACGGGGGTCCTGTTGATCGGGAGGGGCGTGGCGTACCGCAAAACGGAGGAAACGAACTTGTGTTGGAGCGCTACGGTCGAAACGGGGGTCCTATTCATCAGGAGGGGTGTGGCATACCGCAAAACGTGACTCCACGGGATACTGTTCATCTCCACCGTCGACCCCCTCCAGCCTCCACGGGCTACTGTTCATCCATCGTTGACCTCCTCTAGCCTCCACCTGTGACTGTTCATCCACGGGCTCCTGTTCATCCAGCCTCTACCGCGCTCTACTCCACCGGCTACTGTTCAACCAGCCCTCTCCACGGGCTCCTGTTCAACCACCCCTCCACGGGCTACTGTTCATCCAGCCCTCCATCGTCTACTGTTCATCTAGCCCTCCACGGGGTGGTCCTGTTCATCCAGCCCTCCACGGGGTCCTGTTCATTCAGCCCCAACCGGCTCGATCGATCAGGGTCCCGTTCATCTAGAGGCAACACCACGGGGTCCTATTCATCCACCCCCACCGGGAACTGTTCATCCAAACCCCCCAGCAACGCTCACTGTTCATCCAGAGGCAGCACCACGGGGTCATGTTCATCCACCCCCACCGGGAACTGTTCATCCAAACCCCCCCAGCAACGCTCACTGTTCATCCAGAGGCAGCATCGATCAGCTTCAGTTAGCAGCAGTAGTGAAGGAATCGCTCGATCGGGTTTAGTTAACAGCCATCGATCGATCGCTCGGGTTTGGTAACGCGTAGCCTGCAGTGCAATCGCTCGGGTTTAGTTAGAGCCCAATGCCTCGCTCGGGTTCAGTTAGATCCCAACACCTCGCACCCACGCGCGTGCGTGTACGAGAGAAACACACATCACTCGGCCCCGACCACCCACCGTAACCGGGAACACCCCGATATTTTCGTCGCCCTCGCTTCTACCACGGTTTTTTCCGTCACGGACGGCCCAAAGAATGTCATGCAGCTGCGTCTCCGGCCCGCCCAGGAGAAAAAGCCCATTTTCTGTCATGATTTTTTGTCATAGAAGTAGGACCCCACCACATCTATGATGATACCGGGTTTTGTCACAATTATCATCATAGGTGTCATAAGTATGACAGAAAAAAAATTGTTCGGCCCAAAATGTCATGTACGTGTCTTTTTTGTAGTGAAGATTAGGGCTTGGCGGCGGCTCCGTATCGTAAAACGCGATGAATCCTTCTCTCTGATTTTTTCTCCCCGAACGTGAATATATGGAGTTGAGGTTGAGGTCGGTGGAGTCCCAGGGGGCCCACGAGGCAGGGGGCGCGCCCCAGGGGGCGCCCTGCACCCTCGTGGACAGGGTGTGGGCCCCCTGATGCTGATTCTTTCCCCGATATTTTTTATTAATTCCAAAACGTGTCTCCGTGGATTTTCAGGTCATTCCGAGAACTTTTATTTCTGCACAAAAATAACACCATGGCAGTTCTGCTGAAAAAAGCATCAGTCCAGGTTAGTTCCATTCAAATCATGCAAGTTAGAGTCCAAAACAAGGGCAAAAGTGTTTGGAAAAGTAGATACGTTGGAGACGTATCAGTTAGCCACGTAGTCTGATGTAACTACACTGGGCTGCCGTGTTTCGCACTCATCCGGTCTACTATGGAGATGATTGCTTGATTTTATATCACTGAATAATATAAAATATTATGAGTGCAGATGCTCCACCACGAGATTCCTTGCTCCTTCTCGGTCATCAGGAATCTATGTTCTTCCGCTCTTTTTTTGGATGTGAGCTTTGTTTATCCTTTTGCCAACATGCGGCAACTCACAGAACAACGAGAAGCTTGCTTACTACGCCTTCTCCCTCGCCAACGCGTGCGCGGTGGCTCGAAGCACGAGGAGAAACTTTTGCTTACAAGTGGTGGACGTGCAGCAGTTCATTTGGTGTCAGATTGCCAGAAGTACTACTGTAGTACCATCATTATTGTTCGACTTCCGGAAGAGGCGAAGAGCCAAGCGCAAGGTCACCTACTAAGAGCTTGGTTAAGAGCATCTCCAGTAGCATGTGTATATTTGGATGTCTATATATTCACATAGACAATGGTCTAAAAATATTACCTCATATACATGCCCAGTTTTGCATCAGAACGTCTATATATAGGGACCATGACAGGTGGACCGTCGCTGGGGAGAGGAAGAAATCACGACTGCAGCTGAGTTTAGACAACACATTCACATTGTCCAGGTGTGGACATTGGCGAGGTTGATTTAGAGGATGTGTATATTTGTACGACCATATAGACAAGCTGTTGGACGCCTGTTTTGGGATCACGTCATGGAAAACGAGTATAGACCTCCATATAGACAAGCTATTGGAGATGCTCTAATAGTATAGCCAGCTAATGGCTATAAGAAACTGCCATGTCAAGTATAGCCATCATTTATAGTCACTCTATAGTAGTGTGGGCTACAAGGTTGGCTATAACATTACTACTTTTTTCAACCTTCTCTCTTTCTCTTTCTTCACATTTATTCTATTTGTCTAGGAATCCGCATATAGCTAGGCTCTTGCATGATAGCCCACTCCGCTTAGACTACCCATAGTGGGAGTAACATAGATGGTAACATCACACAAAACAGATGATGTGGCGAGTAATTAATGAGAAAAGAGAAGCATGTGGTAACATAGCTAGTTACTGTAACATCACACATACCAAGACAAGATGAGTCTACAACCTAATAAATGAAGTGTTGCATGACACCACATATACTCCCCACTATAGAGGTAGTAACATAGACTAGAAACATATGCATATTACTAGTCTAAGTTACTACCCATTGTGACTAGTCTTACTTTTTCATCACTCTCTTCTCCACATAGGCAAAAATGCCATGTAAGTGGGCTATAAGCCCACTATTATCCTTGCTCTAAGAGCAAGTACAGTAGTGGGCTTATAGCTCGCTTACATGGCATTATTGCCTATGTGGAGGAGAGAGATGATAAAAAGTAAGGGGAGTGGGCTCTCATGCAAGAGCCTAACTATATACGCATTCCTAGGTAAATGCAATAAATGTGCAGAAAGAGATAGAGAGAAGATGGAAAAAAGTATTAAAGTACTAATAGCCAACCTTTTAGCCCACACTATTGTATGAGTGC
The DNA here is from genome assembly GCF_018294505.1 of Triticum aestivum. Classification (NCBI taxonomy): domain Eukaryota; kingdom Viridiplantae; phylum Streptophyta; class Magnoliopsida; order Poales; family Poaceae; genus Triticum; species Triticum aestivum. The sequence goes on from NC_057799.1 coordinate 205,871,371, forward strand.
ATATAGATGATGGCTGTAGATGACATGGCGGTTCCTTGTAGCCATCAGTTGGCTATATTATTAACCATGCTAAGGCTAGTCATAGTGGGCAGTAATTTAGACTAGTAGCATATGCATGTTACTAGTTTATGTTACTATCATCATAGGGGTAGTAACGTAAATGTTGGGTCATGCAATCCTTCATTTATTATGTTGTATACTCATTTTGCAATGGTGTGCGTTATGTTACGGTAACATATTATGTTACTACAAACACCTCTCTCCTCATTAACTCCATGCCACATAAGCATATATGTCTTGGGATGCATTATGTTCAAAAAATCTTTCATTAACATGTGTTCAAAAAACAAAAAATGTCAAAAATTACAAAACAAAGACCTTGATATTGACTAGACAGATGGGTCACTGCAAAGGTTTATAATAAACCTTTGCAGTAACCCATCCCTCTAGTTAACATCGAGTCCACTTCCCATCCAGTCACCCATCTCATGACTACACCAGCCTCAGCACAGTTAACTTGAGATTTCTGTTAGATGAGATATCGGTAGGGAAGTTGGTCCTTGCTGATATAGGATGCCTCTTCGTATCCTTTATGGCGTACCCGGATGATCGCATTGTTGCCGCCCAATAGCCAATGCCACGTCCCCTGCGAATGTAGAAGCTTCCCTCCTTCGTCTAGCTGGTTCGCGCATTTTCCCTTGTTTTAAGCCGCATGCAGACCTATAGAACTGCCTCGCGCTGGCCAATTCCTCTCCAAACACCTAGGGAGGTGGTTGAACCGAACAAGTCTAACTTGTTTCTAGTGGGTATATTGATGTGGCATCGAAAGTGTGTGATAGCTGACTCAGGCAAAATAATTGACTAGTACCACGTTGGCATACATGAGCATGGGGCCCGGACACATCAAAAGTAGTGCATTAGTCTCCAAAAAGGGTTGACCATGTCCATGGCTACCATCCCGTGCTCCGTCATTCAGTGTGTGCATCTCGTCGTTCTGCGAGTTGACGGGACACATCAAAGTTAATATGTATTTAGTACTCTCCAAAAAGGGCCGACCATATGCATGGCTACCATCCCATGCTCCGTCATTGAGTACATGCACTATTCACGTGCCATCGAGGAGGAAAAGTATTGCGTAGTACGAGGTGCCATCGTAGTGCATGACTCACTTACGCACTGCTTATCTCCATTTTCTTGCATGACACGTGCACCTCGGCAAAAGGATGAACAAAGCTCACGTAAAAAGAGAGTGGAAGAACATAGATTCCTGACGATCGAGAAGGAGCAAGGAACCTCGTGGTGGAGCGTCTGCACTCATAATAGTATTTTATATTATTCAGCGATATAAAATCAACCAATCATCTCCACAGTAGACCAAAAGAGTACGAAACATGGCAGCCCAGTGTAGTTACATCATACTACATGGCTAACCTATGCTATCACCATATTTCTTGGCCTCTGTGCGACACCTAGATCTAGTAATCCACCAGCCCGTATCGCTTCTCGCTCCTTGTCTCTCTCAAAGTGCGGCGGGCTGGCGTTTTTGCCGTCTATTGAGGTCGGTTAACTCATCACATGTTAGCGACTCTTGGGTGGGATAGTTTTTTTGGGTGGGTTTGGGGAAACTTGCTCCAATTTAACCCTCATGTTTGGATACTTTAGGGCTATTTGAGCCCCAACTAGCTCAAACTAACTCTAACCCATGGATCCAAACAGGGCCGAAGTTAGTCTCAGAAAACGCATTAAGCCCTATATACAAGGACAGACGGAGTACATGATACTAGCAAACGCTCACCAGTAGTAGTAGTTCATTGGTTGGTTTCCATTTTTCATTCAGTTGCTGTGCTGATACCATCCAATATTCGCGTGTGGTTGTTTCTAGACTAAAAAAAGGAGGTACTCCCTCCTTTCTGGTTTATAGGGCTCATCTAAAAAAGATTGTTTTTCCGTTTTATAACTTTCAATTCTACTACTCCATCACATATTCAGATTTCAAGGTGTATTAAATCACTGCATCCAAGGATGAAGAAAAAACTCACCAATGCATGTAGAAGTTCTTGGTCATTAAGTGGTCATGCATGCATGTGGTGTAATTAATGCATCGGTTTACACAAATTTTTGAGAAAAATGAGAGTACTCCCTCTGTCTAGGTGTGTGTAAGTCACCTAAGGTGGAGCAGGGCGACCTAAGTGGTTGCGGATTGGAAGAGGCCAAAGAATCATACCGAAAATTCTTCCAATCACCGCACCACTTTTTTCCTCCTAAACCAAGCGGAGATCAGCAATGAATCCCTAATTAATAGGGCTGCCGTTTCAGCCATCCCATGCAGGCCCATTGACGTGCATGCAAACTGGGGTCAATCCCTCCCCTAATCAACGTGTTCCTTCTCTATATGCATAGGTCGCTCATTCTCTCCCGCATTAACTCCCCCCCCCCCCCGCGTGGTTCAGCCAAAAAAGTTGCTCGCTGATGAACGAGGCAGTGAGGGGAACGAGGACGGAATTTAATGCATTGCACCTAAGTGTTTTGGGAATATCTGATTTTCGTAAGGTGACTTACACACCTAGACGGAGGGAGTAGTACTTTTGCAAACTACGGAATTAATTCCAGCATTCATCATCTCCCTTGGTTGAAGAGATTTTCAAATTAATCCCTATAAATCGGAAAGGTGGGAGTAGTACTTACTATGGGAAAGGTGAGGTGATGGTTGCTTCGCCCGAGCAACTTATTACTCTGGGAATATGGGAGTACCAGCGGGTTCAACGAACAAAGAAATGATGGTTGCTTCGTCCGAGCAACTTACTGTGGCGAAGGTGGGGCTCTGTGATTTGACGGCTCACTAGTCATTACTACTGCGGCGCAACGACCGCGGTGAATCTTTCCCTGCAGTCGTGCACTCAATATTGCTGCATGGCAGGTGGAGCCGGATGAAGGATGTCCCACATGTTGGCGAAACGAAGTTGAATTGTTTCTGCATTGCTATCAATCCTTCAGGATTTGTTTATATGTACGCAAAATTTTAATGAAATTGTACTGTGATGCTATGAAGGTTTCAACTTTGGTTCCCGCGGGAAAAAAAGGGTTTCAACTTAGGATTCATGTGTCCTCTTGCCTCAAGATTATCTCGTTACAACATTCCATCAAATACAAATGAAACTACCATGGCTGCAAATGCATCTCAATGGTTCACAGATCAGCGCTAATATTCACATCACAACTGAAGACAAAGTTGTCACAAGGTGTACAAATAAAGAAAAATATATTATTGATCGATGTTGTCCATAGGCATAGCTCCATTTCCTGGGCACAATGTTCATTGGTTCGTAGCTAGTTTCACCCAGCTCTGTAGCCAAAGTGAGGTGTATGGAGGACATCACAATCCGATCATTTTGTGCAGCTCCACTAAAATCGAGCTGACCATCCCAGTTTGAAAGATATCCAGTCAGTGTGATTACAGTAATAGTGGAACTAGATGATGAAACATAACACACGCAAATAGAAGTCGATCACCTCTGCGATCTCTCTTTAGGACTAACTACTTGTTGGAGAAGATGAGGCACGGAGTTGGATGAGGAGGGTAGCAAAACTAATCTCCCTTTCTGCAGTCCCACAGAAATGTAAAAACATTGCCCGTGTGACATTTTGGCGGAACTGGACAAAACACTCTTGAGAAAAAAGTGATTTGTGCAGTTCACCAAAAGGTCGTAATAGCAACGAGGTGAAATGGATAGCCTTGTTTGCAAAAGGAGGTACAAAGGAAACAATTACTGCCCAATAACACGAGTTGAAGACACATACACCGACAAAAAAGAAGCATATTCCATGTAATAAGGGAAAGATAGCGGCATGGTGGTTTGTCAAAAATGGTTTGAGGAGGAGATTGCAAGATGGAAAGTACGACGGCCGAGATACGTTTTAAGCAAACAACTAAAGAAGATCCACATGTAGAATTTTCCACATGCAGCAACATGGGAAGATGGGAAGTGGAGCAAAGCCGGAGGAAGCTGTACCTGAGGGTCGTCGGGATGAAACTAGGAGGGCGCTGGTGGCCGGGATCTGCCCATACTGCGGCAGCGAGCAAGTGGCAAAGGCCCTGCCGCGCCAAAGCTTGGTCAGAGAGAACGACGGGTACCGCAGATCGGGAGGTGCTGCCTCAACACCGTCGAACAGAGAAACGATGCACATCCTCCCTTTCCGCCGGCGGACGGGATGCGGCCGGATCACTGACCAACGGTGAGAGAGAGGCCACCGCCGCCTTGTGTGAGATGGTGTGACGAGAGACAAACCCCGGCACGCAGGCTCCATTGTATATAGTGGACCGGATTTTTCTTTTTTCCTAACGACAATCATTTTATATTCTGTACGTGCCATTGAGGAATAAAACTTTATTTAATAGTAACACGTCAAGTCGAACTTTGTTCCGTCTACGCGTGGTACACGGCCCTCCTTCGAGTAAATAACCACTACACGCGTCAAATTATCACGTGGGCTACCTTTTCGTACAGTAACGAACTCCACCGTGTACCCGCGCGGGTGTGGCCGGGAACGAGACATGAGTACGTGCATCCTACGTGCACCTCTTCTTTAGGTGCATGTATGTACGTGGGTGGGTATGAGAGAGATGGTTTGTGCGAAACAGAGGCAGTGTGTCGATGATATCTCAAACAAAAAAACATAACATATGCAATGTGTGTGAAACAGAGTCATGGATATATCATATATAGACAGAGCGATCCACGAGAAGAGAGTAGAGGGATCATTGGCGAGAGATATCGATAGAATCGAAAACAGGGATGAAGTGTGTGGCTGCGCAATCGATAAAGAGTGCCATCGAATTTGTGTTTGCCCATGACAAAGATACAGGGCGGTTGGCCTACTGGAATTTGAGAGGGCAGAGGTGCAGTTTTTCTCTGTGGCATGGATACCTACCTATGAAGTTTGACTATCGGTGTGTGTGTGGGGGGGGGAGGGGACAGAGTCCTAACTATAGAGAGGTGGATCGACTAGTATATGTGTGGAGAAGGAGAGAGACCTAGCTATGTATTGAGGGAGATCGATCGACATCCATGCATATGTGTAGTAGAGGAATAAGGTTGGGAGAAAGACAAAGGTAGAGTGTCAGAGCGTTGGTGATGGAGTTGCTTCTCACAAATCGTGGGAGAGGCCTGCTAGACAAACGGAGGGTACGAGTGCAATATCAATAAGAGAGGGCCGGGGATGCCTGCCTGTCTATACACGTGTGTGTGAGAGACGGGTCGGGAGGTATGCAAGGATGATGAGGGGGATGATATGGTTGTGGTAAGAATACGTAACTACATAGGAAGATCAACCGTCATGTGTCTGAGAAAGGGAGAGACATAACTAGTGAGGTAAGTCTATCAGTGCGTGGAGAAAAAGAATTACAGTCGACCTAGCTATATGTAGGGAGATTGGTACGTATACATGCATGCATGTGTTAGAAGCAACTAAGGTCCGGAGAGACGGACAGGGGGAGATGGGGGCGTCTAGGAGGTGGTGTGAGAGGCCTACTATGTCGAGGGGGGAGGAGTTTGTGAGTATGAGATCGATGAAAAGAAGGGCGGGAGTGTGCACCTGCGTGGAACTGTATTGGACATAGGAGGGCATGGACGGTGAGAAGAGAAGAGGGGAAGTGTGTGTTTGTGGTAGGCACACTTGGCTAGAGAGGTATATTGACCGGTGTGTGCCAGAAAGAAGGAGCCAGGGGGGCTACACACACCGTGGGTGAACGACATAAAGAGAAATAACGAATGTGCGCGATGGAGGGGACATTGAGGGAGGGTGAGAGGGGGCAGGCGTGTGCATGCACGATAGAAAATTAGCGCTAGCTAGCTACAAAGAGAAGAGGATCGTGAAGGTGTAAAAGACGAAGAGAGATCATAATTCATTATAGAAAAGTGGATACGAATACTTGAAGAATATATCTTAATGTAGAACATTGATTATAATTTGGGATAATGTGTGGCTTTTGCAGCTCAGGGCAAAATACTTGTCATAATGTAGGGGCGGGGCACTATACTTTGTGTGATAAACACGGTGCACGTATGGAACATGGTTTAGATTATGAATATCTAGTTAGTACATCAAATGTACTATTATCTGGAATAAGCATCAAGTGTATTTAAAAAATTGAATTTGAGTTCATATAGTACACACGGTTCATATCTATCTCTATGGTAATCGTGTGGTGTGTTGTTAAGGTAATACACGAATGATGGTTGAAGTTGGCAACAATCATGATCGTAGATTCTTATTCAAATAGAGAAACGAATTCAAATTTAGTTCGAATTGCAGCGGTAGTATAGACATTTGGAATGCACTAAAATGTTGGTATGAGTAGGTTACATGCAATAAAGCCAGCGATTTTTTTTAATTGGACATAACATGGATTCATAACTTTGAATAGCATTTGTATAGTAAAACGGGACAAGACTCTCTCTTTGCGTGTCGGGATCATAATTCGTTTTTTCGTTGAGGGAAGTGCGAATTGATTTGGTACGTACAAGTACAATATTACACATTAGGCTTGTCCCTAAAATTCAAACCGCGCCTTTTTATATCCCGAAAATTCAGATATCGTGCTCCCAAAACTCGCGCCTTCATAACCCGCACCTTGGTATCCCGAAATTACAACACGCACGAAAACTCCCTCCAGCTGCCAAATCCCAACACGCGAAATCCTCCTTCTAACCCTGAGCCGAAAGGGCCGCTAGTTCAAATCGGCGGGGGTACTTTTGTAACACACCCTACATTTTGGACAACCGCGGCCCTAAGTCATGGTTCCCCCTCCCATCGCCTCCTTTTCACCATTCGAAATCTCAGGCCGCCATAACCTCTCCGCTCCAGCCGCGAAACCCCACCCTCCTCCGTCCGCCACCTCACCGCTCCCCAGCCGGAGCCTCTTCCCCGACAACTTCATCCACCACAACAGCTCAACGTCCCTCATCCACCTCCCCAGATGAGGATCCGTCATCCATCTCGTCGTCCCGCCGGTTCAGCCGCCCCGTCCTCCACCTCCAAGGAGCTGTTCCGACGATCGCCTCGTCTATCGCGGCTGCTCCATCCCTACAGCACCGCCTTAACCTGCTCCACCGGAAACGCATCATCCTCACCGACTCCTCGGACGAAGTCGAGGCCTACTCGGCGGCACCAAAGAGGTTGTACACTCATCGCATTGGACCTTCTCCTTAACTCGGCCTCCCGGCGCCGACGGTGCTCCATCCCGCACCCCCATGGCGCGGCTACCTCGAAGCCGGCACCGCAGGCGACATCTCCATGGTGGCTGTCCCCCAGTGCGAGGCCCCTTCGGCGGCGGTGTCCATACCAGTCGGATCTGCTGCTGCTGCTTTGGCTCTCGCTCGCTCGCGCTACTGCTGCTGCTCCGGCTCTCACTCACTCGCTCGCGCTGCGGCTGCTGATCTCCCCTCGCTTGTGCTGCTGCTCTGCTCCGATTTAGGTACACTTTAGTTGACTGAATCGACTTTTGGTCAGTCAATTTTCAGCGGGTGGGGGGGGGGGCTTGCCGCAGTTAAGGGAGAACCACTCGCAGCGGGGAGGGGGGCTCGCCGGGGAGGTACCCCACTATATATCTTAGGGTTCAGGGTGGGGGTGGTGGTCGCCGGTGATGGGGGGAGGGCGCAGTGGGGGGTGGTGGCATGGGGATCGCCGAAGAAAAAGCTCTGCGCGGGGAGGCCTATAGGGCTGGCCGGGGTGGCGGCGGACCGGCGGTGGGGAGTTGTTTTGGGGCGGCGAGGCAGCGCGGGTGCACCGCCGGCCGCGGGCGGCGGGTGCCGGCGGTGCAGCCGGTGGTGGCTGGCGGATCAAAGGGGTGTAGGTTGAAAGTGAACTGCATGCCCTCCCTAAACTACATATGAAGTGTCTCTCTACTACCATTGCATTCAGTTTCGACAGTAACATTCAGATTCCACAGTAAATTTCAGTTTCGACAATTAAGTTCAGAGTCAACAGTTTTTACCTCATCTGTTGTAGTCCGGTGATTTTTGGTGATGTAAATTTTACATCTATCGCTTTTTGGTAATGTATTTCATCATCTATTAGAGATGCTATTAGAATTCCACTTGAGATTACCGATGTCTGTCATGTGCTGTTTCAGCCTCAACGTCTTACGGCTCGTCGGAGCTGCTCCAACAACAGAACTATCCATCACAACAGAGCAGTGCCCTGGACGCCGTCTACAGATTCCTCGGATCTTCCTCCACACCTCCGACGGCCACCTCTACCTCAACTTCTTCAGCAACCAACCCAATGATGCTGAGTTCGACACGGCTACAACAAAGAGGTTGTACACTTGTCGCATCACTTATTACTCTACATTCATGTCGATCCATTAGAGCTATTTTGGTTCAACGGAAAAACATAGCAATCGGAAATTTTCCTATGGAACTCTACTATTCAATTTTTCATGCATTTTATTGAAAGGAATGGTGCAAAACATCCACTGGACCTAGTTTTCAAAACCCTATGCATGAAAACAAGACCAAGTGCATTACTGGCAGACTAACATTCTAACTGTACACACTTTCATATGGTTTCACTTTATTTTGGCAATGTTTCTTTGCATTCCTCTGCTCCTCCAATTGCTGTGAACCAAACACCCAAGTTGACAGAAATCCTATGTTCACAAATGCTTTGTTTCCCATGTGCATTCCTATCCTATTCTGGTGTTTTTCCTATCCCTGCATTTTTAGAATCATGCAAGCCAAATGAGCCCTTACAGAATTACTTTAGTTACACGTATGTGTCGAAGAAAACTTTGTGTGGTTTGTCCTGCTCCTGCCACGACGTCGTCCACCTCACCTGAGCTACTCCATCGACCGAAGCATCCACCAAACCAGACATCATGACTCCTGACCATCTTTTGCCGCCTCAGATCTCCTTCCCTGCCGCCGACACCCACCGCAACGGCATCACCATCATCTACTCAGCAGATGAACCTGAGGAGTACACGGGTCCACAACAGAGGTCACATTCTTTCGTTTACCTCTAAGACTCTAATATTACCTGCTACTTTATCGTCCTGTTCACCTCTAAGACTCTAAGTCAGGTCAAAATTAATGTTCAAACTTGAGTTCTAACTTAGTTGTGGGGCACATATCGAGGCAACAATGAATAGTATCTCTGTCTAATATCTGGTTCACCTAGGGTATGCCTATGTTGTTCATCTTGGGTGGGAAACAAATAGTAAAGAAATCATCATCTGTTTTTATTAAATTAAAGCAATCATTAGCCTGCTATCATTATTTTTGGATCCATGCACTGGTTGTTAGCATCACTCTAGATTTCTGCATTCTCTCCTTACACAATCTCACTATATTTTTTTGTATCATGTCAGATATTGCACACAGTCATGCTGAACATGTAGAGAAAAAGAGAAGAGTTTTGCGCGGCAATACAATGCCATGCAGACATCGCTCCATGGTGGGTTCAATGGCAAACCCTCCCCCCTCTCCAGATTGTAATCCAAAGGAAGATATCTGTTCTGAGGCGGATTCACACGCAGCTGACCACTCCTATTTACCCCCCAAGGTGTTTGCTCTAACTTGGCATGATGATGTTAGTCATATCATGCATATGTTGCCTTGCAATACTTTCGACATCATATATGTCATCTGCTTAGTTTAGGCATGTTCTATAATGCCACCTATTTAGTTTCTATATCATATATGGGAATTATGCAGTCTCATGTCTTTTAGCCAGCCATAATATATGTGAAATGTGCAACGCCATCCTGTTTAACCAGGCATCATATATTTGAATGATATCTTGCCCATCCTTTTCTTCATTACATTTCCATTTGTCAACAATGTTTGTACATTAAACTACTCTTCCTGTGAATCAGCCATTTGAGTGTTTGATGGAAAAATCTGGAGTGAAAACAAGGCCTTCAGAGTAGAAAGTGCTACCCGTCGAAGCAGATCTCTTGCTGGGTCCCGGTAGCTCCTCAGAGATGGATTCAGAGACAAATGACCAGTCCTATTCCCCCACCGTGGTGTATGCTCTAACTTGGCATAGTTATACTGCTCATATCATGCATATAGTGTCTTGCATTGCATAGTTGGACATCATATACACAATATTCAACACCATGTTCTTAGTTCAGACATCATATATGCGAATGCCCTCTGCTAAGCATATAAATCACATATGTGAATTAAATCATGCATCCTGATTACTTAGATAACATGTAAGTGAATTATGTCATGCGATCCTGTTTAGTTAGTCATCATATCATTGAATTATGTTATGCTATGCTATCCACTTTAGATAGACATCATATATGTGAAATTATGTCATGCTATCCGTTTTAGTTAAAAAATATACATGTCAACTATTTCATGCCCTCTTTTTTCCACACTATCTATTGCATCTGTCTCTCATACAATGTCTGTACATTCAACTATGTTTCCTGTTTATCAACCATTTGAATTGGAGCGGGTGATGGCAGTATCTAGCGAAGTAAAAACACTCTCTTCAAATAAAATAGAGCTACCTCTTGGTGGAGATAGCGCCCCGGTTGTACATGCACGAAAACCAGCGCTACCATGCATAACCCAGACTCTCGCAGATTGTATCCCTACTGCGATGGACAGAGAACCAGCTTCACCCAATCTAACCCCAACCCTAGCAGATAGTAACCCAGTTCCTGTTGACACAGCACCATCTCCACCACAGAGCTCCCAAACAAGAGCAGTTAGTAAGGCAGCTCCAGTGCCCAAAGCGCCAGTACTACCACGGCGAACCCCAACTCCACCAGTTAGTACACCTATTCCTGTGGAGGAAGCACAACCAGCCATTCATAGTTTAGCATCTATCACATTTGATGTTGTTAAATCCTATGTGCGTATCTTCCCATCATGGAAATATTATACTGAAGATGAAGGAAAATGCCAGTTGCAGGTGTTTGTCCAGGAGTTATGTGTAAGTAATGTTATTCATGGCAATTACTTTGCTTTGTCCCATACATTCTACCTCCATGATGGTTATAATACAACAAATTTTCCCATTTTTCTCTATAGAGAAGGACCGATTTGGAAACTCAGGATGAGGTAACCTGTGCTAATACCTCTGCTATCTTCAAGAATGCTTGGTGGCAGTATCGGAATTACCTAAAGAAAACGTACTTCACTGGCAAACAAACTCATCAAATTCCCTTACGTTCTCAGACACATTTACTGGACGATGACTGGGAATGCCTTGTTCTGTACTGGTCCCGAACCAAGAATGTGGTAAGGTTTATGAGCTCATTTTTTTGTAAGTACTATATGCTTGTGTCTTACTTTACTCAGTTCATGTAGAACATGTGCTTAAACCTGAAGAACAACTGTTCTCATTTAAGAATCCATTGCTATCATGCATACTGCTTTGCTCTTGTATCACTGTATTTACTCATACAAACTTATTATTAAATTGAATGATCCAATTGAAACTCCAATGGCACAACAAGTATGTTTACGCATGTTTCTTTAGCAGTTTTGCTCTTATAAATAGATCTATTAATTTCAATTTCAATTGTGTATACAGTTGACTTCTCATAACATGCACATTACTAGCATCACAACAGAGCCAATAGTGTTGTTGTACATGTAGACCCGTGGTACCCATCTGAAATCTTGTTGTGCCATGTAGTTTCCCACGCTTTGTATTCTTTCAGTGCTGCTTTCTCTTGAACTGATATGATTTGAACCGTGTCTCTATTTTGATTTGGCAAGACAATGCAGTGACCATAGGACATAGATATATGTTTGTTTGATGCTTGTATAATGTACTACTTGGCAATAGAAGACTTGGTAGTTTAATCTTGTCCACCTTACTAATGAACTGGTTCACCGAAATGAGTTTCATATACTAGTACATGCTAAACCTGTTATGTGTCTGCTTGTTTCTTCTTTTAGAATGCTGACAGAATATTGGGCAAGAGTGCCTTATTAAGCAATGGTAAAGGAAGTAATGCAGATAAGGTTCAGGATAGTGAGACATCCTTGTTGGTCTCCAACAAAGCTCATAAAGCAGCTAAGGAAATCTATCTTCAGGACAGTGAGACAACCCCAAAGTCCTGTCTTGGTTTACTGTTCAAGTTATTGGCCACTACCCCTTGCACAAGCTATTCAAACTCATTGTCTGAATCAGTTTGGTTTCTTGAGTCTCAACTACAAGCTCAAAGAGATCGATCAGCTGTGCTGCGACAAGTGGAAGGACTGCGGAAGTCCCTGGAGCATTCAGATGCATACTTTCTGGTGCAACAGCAAGCGTTGGAGAATTTTAGCGCCAAACAGGACAAAGCTAATAAGCTTGCTAAGCTTATTGCTAGCATGGTGGATACCCAGGATAACGTTTCTTGAGCTCTTCTGAAGTTGTTTCAGTTATGGACTTGTTTTGCTGCCGCGTTTATTTGCACTGGTGGCCAATTTTGACGGCCAGTGTATGTAATATGCTGCTTTGTTCCCTATATTTGCACTGGTGGCGAACTTTGATGCCCAATGGATGTAGTATGTGTAATAGCTGTAATAGGCTAGCATTAGTTGCTTGCTTATTCATTTACTTATTGTCTTGTTTAGTTGTGTGCTTGTAGTCACTGCAGTTCTTTTTCCACATTTTTCTAGTGGCCACAATAACCTATTTTTGGTAACTAGGCCACAATAACCATGGCAACACACAGACTGTTGTAACCATGGGCATCCTGCAGGCCGTAGGATCCATGGGCCTTCTACGGGCCATAGGATCCATGGCCTTTCTACGGGCCGTATGATCCATGGGCCTTCTATGGGCCGTAGGATCCATTGGCCTTCTACGGGTCATAGGATCCATGGGCCTTCTACGGGGCGTATAATCATTTCGCCAAACATGGACCATACTATTTATGGACCATAATGGGCTGTTAATAGGCCGTATTTGATAACGCTATGAAAACGGCCCAACGGGTTAACGCGCAACAAACGGGCCGAATGTAACCACGCGCTGAATTTGGCCCACAAACGGAACAGGCCAATAACGGACCATAACTAACTGAATTCTAGAAATGAGCCCAAGAATAAATGGGCCCTTAGAAGGCCGAAAGTTAACACGGGCTGGAAACGGCCGACGGAATAATGGGCCGTTAATGGGTATAAAGCGATACACTGTGTATCATGGGCCAGCTTCATCTCAGGCCTTTAATGGGCTCGGAGTTACAAAGGGCCTCATATGGGCCGAAAGACATCATGGGCAATACATGGGCCGGAAGTTACAATGGGCTGGAACTATATTGGACGGCCCAGATGAAGCTACTAGGCTTAATTCCGATAGGCCGTAATGGGCCGTGAGTTAGCGGGCTGTAAATGGGCTATATACGAATAGGTCGTTAACAGGCTTTCCGTGGGCCGGCCCGTTACCTTTTGACCAAGTCAAACGGGCCGGCCTTTTCACCAGAATGGGCCTCTGTTGGGCCGTGCCATGTGTCGACATATCATAGGCGCCTCCTGTCCAATGAGTGGATGACATCTGTCCCAACGGAGAGCCAACACGTGTTTCCTCCGGCTAGTGAGAATTTTACACGTGGAAAATCCCCATTGCTCAGGGCTGTTAACGGGTTATTGGATCCAAAACCGGACCCTATAGCTTAACGGCGACCTGTTACGGTGGATGCCATGTGTCAGTTGCCCTTGACGAAAACACTTCCATGACGCACCATTTATCATCATGGAAGTGGACACTTCTGTGATGATAATTTTGGTAATGTCATGGAACACTATCTTGATTTTGTCATAAAATCGTCATGGACGTACATGCATGACTGAAAAAGTGACCTACTGTGACAAACACGTATCATCACGGAAGTGTATTTTTTGTAGTGGCGATTGCCAACTCTTCGGCCGTGGGTTGCCAACCGTTGTCGGAGAAGCTTCATTTGATTTGTGTGGTGACCGCCACGAGCTGGGAAGGGCGGCCTCGACATGTTCGTGGCTGGCCTCCATCAGGGCTAAGGCCGGCACTGTAGAACAGAGAGCTGTTGTGCCGCTCTCGCCAGTTGCTATCCCCAAGGCAATGTTGCAGCCGCCACCTGAGAAGCAACAACGGCCATTTGGGCTGCCTTGGCCGCCCGGTCGCAGAGTGCGGCCGCGCTCATGCACCTTCTTAGCACGCGCATGGCGGCCGCGGCCGCGCTCTCGTTGGAGTGGGCTGCCGAAGTTGCCCTCACGACGCGGGTACATGTCCCCATCTTTCACCGGCGATGATTGAATAGTGAAATAATATTTGGGGAGTGATCTAGTGTTCTTGACACACCGGCTGTGGACTGTAGCCGACGCACCTTCTCGTGTAAGCCATAGGCATACTATACACCGACGGTGCTCCAGGATATTTTGTACTGCAGCTCACACGGTTGGTGATAATAAACTATGTGGGATCTACTTGACTTTTCATCTTGTTTTGAATTACATAATGGGGTCACAGTGGAAATGGATGGTGTTTGAATTGCTAGACCTTTTATCTGCAGTGAACATGCAACTATATGTGTGTCGTAAAATAATTGGAATTATTCAGGGTTCGTTTGGATATTTTATACATTAAATTGGTTTTCCAGACATTTCAGGAGCACAATTCAAAATTAAACTACATGCACATGCTCCGGTGCACCAACATGGGTTGTAAAATCATATATGTGTCCATGGGTTTATGCTTATGTCCCATGCAAGAAATGGGGATGAATTTCGAACACCACGGCACCGTGGCTCTCCGGCAAACGTCGACGTACTTGCTTTTTTAATTCTAATAAATCCAAAAGTTGTCCGAAATTCATGAAACTTGGCATGCTATCATGGAGCGGCATCAACATGTCGTGGTAAAATTTTTGTCCCATTTGGGGTAGGTTTGGGGATATGCTTCTCACAAACCAGAGCTTCTCACAACAAGCCTGATGGTTTCAGTAGGGAACGTACCACCATTGGGGACAAAACGATATCCATTGCCACTTATTGCTTTCAAAAATTTTCATGTGTCAACATAGAACAACAAGAGTGTTGTGTCAAATTTTGGGATTTTTCGAGGTTCGTTTGGACATTTTTATGCATTAATTGAATTTTCAATGCATTTATGTGAATAATTCAAATTTGAACTACATGCACATGTTCTAATGCATATAAATTGGTTGAGAATTCAAATATGTGTTCTTGGTTACATGCTTAGGTCCCATGCAAGAAATGAGAATGAATGTCAAACACCCTGCCACCGTCACTCGGCCGCAAACATTGAGATACCTAGTTTTTAAATTCTAGTAAATCCAAAGATCGTCTGATATTCATGAAACTTGGCATGCTATCATGGAGCGGCATCAACATGCTGTGGTAATTTTTTTGTCCCATTTGGGGTAGGTTTAGGGATATTCTTCTCACAAACCAGAGCTTCTCACAACAAGGCTCATGGTTTCGGTAGGGAACGTTTCACCTTTCTAGACGAAACGGTATCCATTGCCTCTTCTTGATTTCAATTTATTTCCTAGTCTCAACACAGAACAACAGGAGTGTTGTGTTAATTTTTGGGATTTTTTGGGGTTTGCTTGGACATTTTTATACATTAACTTAGTTTTCTATGCATTCATGTGCATAATTCAAATTTGAACTATATACACATGCTCAAATGCATATAAATTGGTTGAAAATTCAAATCTGTGTCCTCGGTTGTATGCTTACGTCCCATGCAAGAAACGGGAATGAATGCCAAAGACCCTGCCACCGTCACTCAGCCGCAAACATTGAGTTACCTGGTTTTTAAATTCTAGTAAATCCAAAGCTCGTCTGAAATTCATGAAACTTGGCATGCTATCATGGAGCGGCATCAACATGTCGTGCTAAATTTTTGTCCCATTTGGGGATATGCTTCTCAATAACGAGAGCTTCTCACAACAAGCCTGATGTTTTCGGTAGGGAATGTCCCACCATTGGGGACAAAACGATATCCATTGCCTCTTATTGCTTTCAAATTTTTTCTCGTGTCAACGTAGAACAACAAGAGTGTTGTGTCAAATTTTGGGATTTTTCAAGGTTCGTTTGGACATTTTTATGAATTAATTGAATTTTCAATGCATTTATGTGCATAATTCAAATTTGAACTACATGCACATGCTCTAATGCATATAAATTCGTTGAAAATTAAAATCTTTGTTCTTGGTTACATGCTCAGGTCCCATGCAAGAAATGGGAATGAATGTCAAACACCCTGCCACCGTCACTCGGCCGCAAACATTGAGATACCTCGTTTTTAAATTCTAGTAAATCCAAAGATTGACTGAAATTCATGAAACTTGGCATTCTATCATTGAGCGGCATCAACATGCCGTGGTAATTTTTTGTCCCACTTGGGGCAGGTTAGGGGATATGCTTCTCACAAACCACAGCTTCTCACAACAACCTTATGGTTTCTGTAGGGAACGTTTCACCTTTCTAGACGAAACGATATCCATTGCCTCTTCTCGATTTCAATTTTTTCCTAGTGTCAACATAGAACAACATGAGTGTTGTGTCAATTTTTGGGATTTTTGGGGATTTGATTGGACATTTTTATACATTAACTGATTTTTCTATGCATTCATGTGCATAATTCAAATTTGAACTATATGCACATGCTCAATTGCATATAAAGTGGTTGCAAATTCAAATCTGTGTCCTAGGTTGCATGCTTAGGTCCCATGCAAGAATCGGGAATGAATGCCAAACACCTTGCCACCGTCACTCCGCCGAAAACATTGAGTTACTGGGTTTTTTAATTCTAGTAAATCCAAAGCTTGTCTGAAACTCATGAAACTTGGCATGCTATCATGGAGCGGCATCAACATGTCGTTGTAAATTTTTTGTCCCATTTGGGGCCGGTTTCGGGATATGCTTCTCACAAACCAGAGCTTCTCACAACAAGCCTGATGGTTTCGGTTGGGAACGTCCCACCATTGGGGACAAAACGATATCTATAGCCTCTTGTTGCTTTCATTTTTTTTTCGTGTCAACATAGAACAACAAGAGTGTTGTGTCAAATTTTGGGATTTTTCGAGGTTCGTTTGGACATTTTTATGCATTAATTGAATTTTCAATAAATTTATGTGCATAATTCAAATTTGAACTACATGCACATGCTCTAATGCATATAAATTGGTTGAAAATTCAAATCTGTGATCTTGGTTACATGCTTAGGTCCCATGCACGAAACGGGAATGAATGTTAAACACCCTGCCACCGTCACTCGGCCACAAACATTGAGATACCTGGTTTTTAAATTCTAGTAAATCCAAAGATCCTCTGAAATTTAGGAAACTTGGCATGCTATCATGGAGCGGCATCAACATGCCATGGTAAATTTTTTGCCCCATTTGGGCAGGTTTGGGGATATGCTTCTCACAAACCAGAGGTTCTCACAACAAGCTTGATGGTTTCGATAGGGAACGTTTCACCTTTCTAGACGAAACGATATCCATTACCTCTTCTCGATTTCAATTTTTTCCTAGTGTCAACACATAACAACAGGAGTGTTGTGTCAATTTTTGAGATTTTTCGGGGTTTGCTTGGACATTTTTATACATTAACCGAGTTTTCTATGCATTCATATGCATAATTCAAATTTGAACTATATGCACATGCTCAAATGCATATAAATTGGTTGAAAACTCAAATATGTTTCCTTGGTTGCATGCTTAGGTCCCATGCAAGAAACAAGAATGAATGCCAAACACCTGCCATCGTCACTCAGCCGCAAACATTGAGTTACCTGGTTTTTAAATTCTAGTAAATCTAAAGCTCGTCTGAAATTCATGAAACTTGGCATGCTAAAGTGGAGCGGCATCAACATGTCGTGGTAAATTTTTTGTCCCATTTGGGACCTGTTTCGGGATATGCTTCTCACAAACCAGAGCTTCTCACAACAAGCCTGATGGTTTCGGTTGGGAACGTCCCACCATTGGGGACAAAACGATATCTATAGCCTCTTGTTGCTTTCATTTTTTTTCGTGTCAACATAGAACAACAAGAGTGTTGTGTCAAATTTTGGGATTTTTCGAGGTTCGTTTGGACATTTTTATGCATTAATTGAATTTTCAATAAATTTATGTGCATAATTCAAATTTGAACTACATGCACATGCTCTAATGCATATAAATTGGTTGAAAATTCAAATCTGTGATCTTGGTTACATGCTTAGGTCCCATGCACGAAACGGGAATGAATGTTAAACACCCTGCCACCGTCACTCGGCCACAAACATTGAGATACCTGGTTTTTAAATTCTAGTAAATCCAAAGATCCTCTGAAATTTAGGAAACTTGGCATGCTATCATGGAGCGGCATCAACATGCCGTGGTAAAATTTTTGCCCCATTTGGGCAGGTTTGGGGATATGCTTCTCACAAACCAGAGGTTCTCACAACAAGCTTGATGGTTTCGATAGGGAACGTTTCACCTTTCTAGACGAAACGATATCCATTACCTCTTCTCGATTTCAATTTTTTCCTAGTGTCAACACATAACAACAGGAGTGTTGTGTCAATTTTTGAGATTTTTCGGGGTTTGCTTGGACATTTTTATACATTAACCGAGTTTTCTATGCATTCATGTGCATAATTCAAATTTGAACTATATGCACATGCTCAAATGCATATAAATTGGTTGAAAACTCAAATATGTTTCCTTGGTTGCATGCTTAGGTCCCATGCAAGAAACAAGAATGAATGCCAAACACCTGCCATCGTCACTCAGCCGCAAACATTGAGTTACCTGGTTTTTAAATTCTAGTAAATCTAAAGCTCGTCTAAAATTCATGAAACTTGGCATGCTAATGTGGAGCGGCATCAACATGTCGTGTTAAAATTTTTGTCCCATTTGGGGCAGGTTTGGGGATATGCTTCTCAGAAATCAGAGCTTCTCACAACAAGCCTGATGGTTTCAGTAAGGAACATCCCACCATTGGGGACAAAACGATATCCATTGCCTCTTATTGCTTTCAAAAATTTTCTCATGTCAACATAGAACAACAAGAGTGTTGTGTCAAATTTTTGAATTTTTCGAGGTTCGTTCAGACATTTTGATGCATTAATTGAATTTTCAATGCATTTATGTGCATAATTCAAATTTGAACTACATGCACATGCTCTAATGCATATAAATTGGTTGAAAATTCAAATCTGTGTTCTTGGTTACATGCTTAGGTCCCATGCAAGAAATGGGAATGAATGTCAAACACCCTGCCACCGTCACTCGACCGCAAACATTGAGATACCTGGTTTTTAAATTCTAGTAAATCCAATACTCCTCTGAAATTCGTGAAACTTGGCATGTTATCATGGAGCAGCATCAACATTCCATGGGAAATATTTTGTCCCATTTGGGATAGGTTTGGGTATATGTTTCTCACAAACCAGAGCTTTTCACAACAAGCATGATGGTTTCGGTAGGGAACGCCCCACCTTTGGGGACTAAACTATATCCATTGCCTCTTATTGCTTTCAAAATTTTCTCGTCTCAACATAGAACAACAGGAGTGTTGTGTCAATTTTTGGGATTTTTGGGGTTCGTTTGGACATTTTTATGCATTAATTGAGTTTTCAATGCATTTATGTGCATAATTCAAATTTGAACTACATGCACATGCTCCAGTGCATATAAATTAGTTGAAAAATCAAATCTTTGTCCTTCGGTGCATGCTTAGGACCCTTGAAAGAAATGGGAATGTATTTCAAACACCAGGGCACCGTTGATTACCGGCAAAACGGTTGAGAAACTTTGTTTTTAAATTCTAGCAAAGCCAAAACTCGTCTGAAATTCATGAAACTTGGCATGCTATCATAGAATGGCACCTGACATGCTGTGGTATTGATAACCCACAAGTATAGGGGATCAATTGTAGCCTCTTTCGAGAAGTAAGAGTGTCGAACCCAACGAGGAGCTAAAGGTAGAACAAATATTCCCTCAAGTTCTATCGACCACGGATACAACTCTACGCACACTTGACGTTCGCTTTACCGGAAACAAGTATGAAACTAGAAGTACTTTGTAAGTGTTTTTTGGATAGGTTTGCAAGAAAATAAAGAGCACGTAAATAAAAGCTAGGGGCTGTTTAGACGAAGACACAACTAAATTAGTTTTAGCAGAGAGCTTTTTGTTACGAGAAAGTTATTTGTCCCTAGGCAATCGATAACTAGACCGGTAATCATTATTGCAATTTTATTTGAGGGAGAGGCATAAGCTAACATACTTTCTCTACTTGAATCATATGCACTTATGATTGGAACTCTAGCAAGCATCCGCAACTACTAAAGATTCATTAAGGTAAAACCCAACCATAGCATTAAAGTATCAAGTCCCCTTTATCCCACACGCAAACAACCTACTTACTCGGGTCCGTGCTTCTGTCACTCACGCCACTCACCATAAGCAAATCATGAACATATTTCAAACCCTACAGCGGGAATCCCTCACGCTTGCGCGACACGGAGAGCACCATAGGACAGCACCAATAATAAAACATTCAACTCAAACCAATCTTGATCATCAAATATCCCATAGGACAAAACATATCTACTCAAACATCATAGGATAACCATACATCATTGGGAAATAATATATAGCGTTGAGCACCATGTTTAAGTAGAGATTACAAAAACCTATATCTACCATCCATACTGCACTTGTATCACCATCTCTTCACCGAACTAGTGCACCTATACAATTGACCATTGTATTGGGTGTGTTGGGGACACAAGAGACTCTTTGTTATTTGGTTGCAGGGTTATTTGAGAGAGACCATCTTCATCCTACGCCTCCCACGGATTGATAAACCTTAGGTCATCCACTTGAGGGAAAATTGCTAATGTCCTACAAACCTCTGCACTTGGAGGCCAACAATGTCTACAAGAAGAAGGTTGCGTAGTAGACATCAGTCATAGTGATGGACGTTGACCTTGCGGGCCCACAAAGAGCGTCACATGCGAGTGAGTGTCCTAGGACCACCGTGTGCATGTGGCCAGAGATGCATGTCTAACTTTGTCTGCAGCGAACATGTGACCAAAGGAATGTACTGTTAAAAATTCAAAAAACAGAGATCATTCGGTCGTTTTTATACATTCATTGATTTCCTAGGGATTTAATGTGCAAAAATCAAATTTGAGCTACATGAGACCCATGATAGTGCATCAAAATGGATTGGAAAATCATATGCGTACGTGCCCCTGGGTGCATGTTTAGTCCCCATGCAAGAAATTTCAAACATCGAGAATCTTGAATTTAAAATCCGCTAAATCCTAAACTAAGATAAAATTCATGAAACTTATCGTGGTGTCATATGCACAACAATAGACTGTGATACTATATTTTTTTGTCAAATTTGAGACAAGTTTTGATATAATCTTCTTACAGACAGGAAATTATCAATAATTAGCAACCAATATTCCAAACGGACTATTTATTTGAACCATGTGCGTTAGACAAACAATGTACATGTCATGCTTCGGTTAAGTAATAAAGCGGCCGAATTAATCATCAAAAGGAAAATTAGTATAATACGTGTCGCCATGCGTCCCACGTGTCGTACGAGCATGCGTGAGTTGACGAGGCGCATGCGAGTAGTCCGCCGCGCAGGCAGACCGACAGGCGTGCGCGTGTTCGCTACACAGTGTCACCGGGGGCGTGCTAGTAGCTATGTGAAATGACGGTAGGCATGCTAGCAGTCCGCTGCGCAGGCTCACCGAGAGGCGAGCCAGCCCTTTGACAACCGCCCACCTCGCTCCCACTGCTCGATATTAACGGTGCGCCCAATTCACTGGTCATAATAGGCGGCCGCACCCCTCGTCAATAGTTGTCGCCGCCGCTTGGAGTGTATGAGGATGACGCCGAAGCGCACAATCGGAGGGAGTGGCGACGCCGGGGCTGGTGAAGCACCCGCGCAACAAATGAAGCTGGGCACAGAGGTTGTGGTCTCCGCTAACGAGGTCTAGCGCAGGCAGCAGTGCGACCTTGACTTCATTGCCGCCATCGTGCCTCCCCAGCCGAAGGCGAAGGTCCATAGCTACTCCGGCAACGACTCTGACTCCGACAGAAAACCGGTTAGCCCCCCTTTTTGGAATAGAAATCCTATGGTTATGTTCTCCCAGTCCATGAAATCAGAGTAAAATTCGCTAGATATGTGTAGTGTATTGATTGTTTGAATGGTATCTATGGTTAGTGATTAATTGTTTGTTCTGTACAAATGATTTTTTTGCTAATAACCCGACTAGGGTTAGCACTTGTGCTAATAATTCATAGCCAGATCGAGAATTGATTTGGATTGTCGTATATATATTTGTGCCATTTTTCTTCTTCCAGATCTTTATAATTGATTTTGAATGTCCTACATATATGTTTGTGCCAATTTTTTCTTATAGATCTTGAGATTATTTTCAATGTCCTACATATATGTTTGTGCCATTGTTTCCCCAAATTGCCATGTACACTGATGAGGCTCTGGCCAGCGGCACCATCGGTTGTAGATCCCGCACCCTGCAGCGTGGGCGGAAGCGGCCATGGCCCCATAGATCCAAGGAGCCCGTAGAATCTCGGGCGGACCACATCAGCAATCTCCTGGACACCACCCTTGGGTAGATCATCTTCCTTCTCCCCACCAAGGATGGTTGCCGCACACAGGTACTCGCATCTCGGTGGCGCACTCTATGGCGCATCGCGCCTCTTAATCTCGACTGTCGCCAGCTATCTGTCGTTCATAATTTTGAACTCCACGTAGCCATCATCTCCTCCCACCAGGGCTCTGTTCAACGCCTCTGCATCACGACATGCTGCCTGCTGCACATACCCTGCATGGTGGATGCCTGGCTGACATCCCGTCAATTTGAAAAACTCCAAGATCTTGAGTTCTACAATTACTACGAAAATAGCTTCCCAGCAAGCGTTGTAGCTGTGCCCTCACCACCAATTTCCCTCTCATGGTTTTCCTCCTCTTTCCACACCGCCACCTTGCCCGATGCCATCTAGCAGAAAATCTGGTACAAATGCTTCGACTCCCACTGCTGAAAAAACTTGCACTTGTGGTGGTTGATCTGTCGGAGGCCTCACTGCATAGCATCATCCACTCTTGCTGCCCTTCCCTAGAGCGCTTGCAGCTTGTTTTTGAAAAGAATCCGTATCCGTTGTTTCCAAATAAAGCGGCCTCACCTTGTAAGCATTGGAATTTGTTTTGAAGGAGAGGAGCTCATCATCAAAGATGCCCCTTCACTCCAAAGGTTGCTCCTTGATTATCGTTATGCACCTGTGCAAATAATTATCGTCTATGCACCTAAAGTGGAGACCTTGGATGTAATTCCTGATCCGTTTAAAGGTTATAAGATGGTGGTTGGCTCCACACTTATTTAGGTATTGTATATTATCATCAACACTTTTGTAATCATAAGCTGCATTTTTCATTTGTGCGCATATGTTTTATATCATCAACACTTCTGTAATCATAAGCTGCATTTTTCATTTGTGCACGTAAGTTTTATATCATCTTGGAGTACACTTTTATTACTAATATTATGTTCTATGCTCAAAGAAAAGTTTCTCCATGGATACCCTATCAATGGTGCTGGATTCTGTCAAGACCTTGCATATCAGTATGTTTCGATCTGAACATGATTATTGGCATGCTGCGATGCTTTCCATGTCTGGAGAATTTGTACATAGAGGTGATGATTTCAAGCACATTGAAAGCCCATATATAATTTACTAGAATTAACCGTTTAGTTGTCGCTCTTTCGACATACTCTTTTTTTAGACATTAATTGTTTTCAGTCTTCATGTCTATTTAGGCAAAAGCACATGGACAAAAAGGTATAACCAATCGGTGGCATAAGAAGCACCGGGATTTTCTCAGTTCTCATGACATTCATTTGAGGAAAATAACGCTGGAAGGATATGCATCCAACCATGCAAACACTAGCTTTTTCACATTCTTCCTGTTGAATGCGAGGGTACTTTTGTCTGTGAGGATTAAGTTTTTTAACAAAAACTTTCTCACGGATGGACACGTTGAACAGCATAAAAAGAAGTTTCAGGTGGACAAAAGGGGTTCTGAACATGCTCGGCTTCTATTCACAACAACTTATGTTCATGTACTAGTAGATTTCTGGCCTAGGATCTTGATTTTATGGATAAGATCGATCCATTTGATTGTGACTGCCGAAAACTTTGGTTGAGTTAGATGTTATTGTCATGTTCAATCTGGATTTTGTCTAAACCTGATGAATAATTAATCATCATGCTTTTGTACCTTTTGTAAGCTGGAGTTAGATATTGTTGCCCTTTTCAACTCAGCTTTGACCCATACTTTCTTTCATACAAACCGGAGCTTCTCTCAAGAAGCCTCGTGGTTCCGAGAGGGGACTTAGTCACCTCTGTGTGCGAAACGACATAAGCCATCTCTTCCCGCCTTGATTTATTTTACACAGGCAACATGCAACTATAGGAGTGTCATGCCAAAAATATGAAATTATCCAGGGTTCATTTTGCCTTTTTATACATTGATTTTCCTAGGCATTTAGGAACAAATAGCTGCCTCGCTATTATTGCAAACAGTCGTATTATGTCGACCATGGGCGTTCAACTAACAATTTACTAGCGTGGGCAGCTGTTTGATTAGACGAGATGATTGTGACCAGTCCACCGCGCACGCTCACTGTACCGGGAAGCGAGCAGCGAGCGCTGCGAATTTATTATTGGTTTTGCACTTTTGGTTTCGGCCGCCTCGGGAAGGTACAATAATCTACGAGCACCACCGCTGAGGATCGCCACCTGCTATGAGAGGGAGGACGAGCCGGCCAACAAGCGGGGGCAGGTCGAGCCAGAACCGCAAGAGCCTCTGGCTAGCGTGTACTTCATCACCAGCCTCCCCAACGAGATGTTGGTAACCATCATATCCCTCCTACCCATCAAGTCTAGCATGCAGACCACTGTCCTCGCTCGGTAGTGGTGCCCCCTCTGGCACTCCACCCCCTGGACCTCATCGGCGATGATGCGCTCTACAGCGGGGAGCGCCAACATTTGGACGCATTGTCCCACAACCTCGCCATGCACCCTGAGATGGTCAGACGCCTTGCTATCGGCAAGTTCAGTTCCAACTACAAGGCCGAACTCAGGTTTCACTACTGGTTCCTATCCCCAGCACTAGATCGGCTTGAGGAGCTCAGCTTTCATGCTGGACGTTCACGCTCGCTGTCGCGGTCTGCGCTCTGCCTCACGCCCTTGCTGCGTCGTGCTACGCTCAGGCAGTGCCTTTTCCCGCAGATTGATGCCGCGCGCGCTCTTCGTCTCCCTAAACTTAAGCACCTCAAGCTCATGGGTGTCCGCATCTCGACGGAGGATTTGGAGCACCTGCTCGGCGGCTGTACAACGCTCGAGTACCTTCATCTTCAGGGGATGGATGGGTTCAGCAGCCTCCACATCACCTCGACGAATGTCCGTACAATTTATGTACATTGCTGGCGCCGCCCAAGGCTGTCATTTGAGGTGTTTCACGATATGGTCATTGAGAATGCACCTTGCGTCGAGAGATTGTATGTACTTGATAAATTAGGTCCAACAAGAACCAGGGTTATTCACGCACCAAAATTGACAGTGTTGGGCTATTCGTGTGCTGAATTCAACAAACTTGTTACTGGATCATTATCCATTCGGGTACAACAATCTTCTTCTCCTCCTTCTAATATATTATCAGACAGGAAATTTTATCTATTTTTTGTTGATCTATGTTCGCTTGTCATCCAGAAAATGATTCCCACAAGCTTGACCCGGCCTCTGCGCACAGTGAAGATCTTGGCACTACAATCTATCGGCCCCCCAATCGGGATGAAGTTGTTAGATTACTTAGATGCTTTCCTTGCACGGAGAAGCTATACATTAAGGTGATGCTCCTTTCCTGTTAATTGTTAACCACGCGGAGCTCAATTTGTTGTTACTTTTACCCATGATTATAATGACAAATGTAGAATGATTTCTAAAGGAAATTTGGAGGGTTTCAATACTTATATTTTTCGAGATGTTAATCATGAAAGATTGAAGGTGGCATGTCACTCTTTTCGTGTATTTTAGAAATCCTGCAAATCAAGGAGGCCCGAAGTGGTCAAATCTGCAGCTAGGCAATAATATATTGTCTTCATTTGCAAATACTAGCAGGCCCCTAAGTAGAAAATGTTGGGCAGTATAACAATCCCATTGAATGCCTTGATCTTCATCTCAGAGAAATTATTTTTAACGAGTACCGAGGCACCACATCAGAAATTAAATTTGACAGGTTCTTTGTTGAGAAAGCAAGGTAGCTCAACGTAATGAGGTTGGACCTATATTTAGTGCGTAGAAGTGAATGGTTTGCTAAAGAGTGTAGGCATATACAGCTGAATGGAAAAGGCTCTGCAGAAGCTGAATTTCAGTTTGTAACTTCATATGATATATTATTAATTAGTCACTTTATCAAGCCATTGTATGACTTATCGGTGGCTGATACTTTCGTGGAAATAATGCATGAAAAAGATTCAAAAGAAGATGAATTTGATTTGTCAGAATAGTTTGAACCTTGTAGTCTTTGAATTTGGGCATTGTAATGATGGAATTTGAACCTTGTAATATTTATGGTATTTGTTATATAACATAATCAGATGTTTAAGTATACATGTTGTTCTTCTATAGACAGAGCATAGATCTTGTGCAGACAGAGCATATCACATCGCACACGGACCATAGAGGGAACCCGTCGGTGATGAATTCATCAATCGCTGACAATTGTATACCAGCAAGCATTTTCCCACAACACGCATGGCTTATTCCATCACAAACAGCTCGGATGGATCAACTGTATGCCACGTATCAGACACGCAAATCTAACCTGAATCATGCTTGATGTCTCCTCCATCGCTCGTAGAGTTCATCTTATTTGCCACGTATCACTGTGCTGTCCTCTGCTCGCGTCCCTCGGCGTGCTCTTCTCACCGTTAGGCACCGCGGCACACTTTGCTCGCGTCCCTCAGCGCGCTCGGCTTGTGGATGGTTTTTCCCTGCGTGTTCAACTACTACATGCATATGCTTGCTCACCGTTGAGGCAGCCGCAGAGCACTCTGCTCGCGTCCCTCCGCGCGCTCTACTCTAGCATCCCTCCGTGCGTGCTCTACTAGCGGTTGGGGCCGGCGCACGATCACGTTGGGCGCCCCATATGCATGTGGTTGCCCCGCGCGCATCACCACGATGTAGTTATGTGCTGCACAATGGAGTTACGTGCTGCAAATTAAAATTGCCAACCGAGTGTGCCGATATTCCAAGCCGTCCGGCTTCCCCATTAATTCCCGCAGCCATTATAACCTTTGTCTCTTCAACCTTTCGATCACGCCCCACAACACAACAAGCACACCCACGCCAACACATACAAAGAGGATATCTAGTGGCGCTCAATGGAGTTCGGCGTGCATAAAGTGGAGACCCACGCAAGGGAGACAGATCTCTCGATGGTGTACACCATCGACCCGGCCGTGGTGGAGGACTATATCAACACCATGGAGCAGATGCTTGCTTGAGACAAGTACAAAGTGGTCGGAAATCGACCTCCAGTACACCCGCGGTCATCCCGGCATAGATCAGAAGGTTGCCGTCACCCAGTTGTGTGTGCGCCATCATGTACTCATCTACCACTACTGCATGGCCACAGAGCCTTGCAACCGTTTATCCAGGTTTGTCAACAACACCGACTACAAGTTCGCTACGTTGGAAACCTCTAATGATGTAAAAGCCCTCAGGGTTACGGGCTTAGCCTGCAAGAACCTTGTCGAAATCCGTGGCTACTACAAGGTCTGGGGCAACACGAAGAAGGACTCCCTGGTTGAACTCGCCACAGCCATCATCGACCCCTACTACGAAAAGATGAAGCGGGATGCCAAGAGAATAAATCGTGTATCCTGGCATGGGGCCTGGATGCGGAACTGGATGAAGTCACCTCAAGTTCGCGGCCAAGATCATCTACACATGCTACGAGATGCACAGGCGGATGATACGTCTCCAACGTATCTATAATTTTTTATTGCTCCATGCTGTTATATTATCAATCTTGGATGTTTTATATACATTTACTAGCAACTTTATATCATTTTTGGGACTAACCTATTAACTTAGTGCCCAGTGCCAGTTGTTGTTTTTTGCTTGTTTTTTACTTTGCAGAATATTAATACCAAACGAAGTCCAAATGCCACGAAACTTTTTTGAGATTTTTTTCTAGCAATAAGAGACCATGTAAGCTTTTGGAGGCCACGAGAAGATGGGCCAGCGGGCCACTAGGCACCAGGGCATGCCAGGGGCATCTGACGCACCCTGGTAGGTAGTGGGGCCCACGTGGCTCCGTTTGACCTACCTTTGCCTCTATAAATACTCTAAAATCCCAAAACCCTCAAGCGAGTTGACGAAATACTTTTCCATCACCGCAAGTTCCAAAACCACGAGATCCAATCTAGATGCCTTTTCCGGCACTCCGCCGGAGGGAGCAACAATCATAGGGGGGTTCTTCATCATCCTTGCTACCCCTCTCATGATGCGTCTGTAGTTTACCACCGACCTACGGGTCCGTAGTTAGTATCTAGATGGCTTGTTCTCTCTTTTTGATCTTCAATACAATGTTCTCCTTGATGTTCTTGGAGATCTATTTGATGTAACTCTTTTTTCGTGTGTTTGTTGGGATCTGATGAATTGTGAGTTTATGATCAGATCTATCCATGAATATTATTTGACTTTTCTCTGAACTCTTTTATGCATGATTTTTTATAGCCTCGTATTTCTTCTCCGGTTTATTGGTTTGGTTTGGCCAACTAGATTGATTTATCTTGCCATGGGAAGAGGTGCTTTGTGATGGGGTCGATCTTGCGATGCTCAATCTCAGTGACAGAAAGAGACATGACACGCATGTATTGTTGCTATTAAGGGTAACAAGATGGGATTTATTTCATACGTGAGTTTATCTTGTCTACATCATGTCGTCTTTCTTAATATATTACTCCGTTTTTTTTCCATAAACGTAATACACTAGATGCATGCTGGATAGCGGTCGATGTGTGGAGTAATAGTAGTGGATGCACGCAGGAGTCGGTCTACCAATCTTGGACGTGATGCCTATATACATGATCCTTGCCTTGGATATCATCAAAATTATTTGCCTTTCTATCAATTGCCCAACAGTAATTTGTTTACCCACCGTATGCTATTTTCTCGAGAGAAGCCTCTAGTGAAAACTATGGGCCCCGAGTCTATTTTCTATAATATATTA